>NC_135231.1:6640812-6940812 GCF_052324685.1 Brachyhypopomus gauderio | reverse complement strand
ACTTTCAGGGTCTCAGCAAAGAATTTACCGCCAATGTCCCTAACTTAGTTGTTCACAATTTTAATGATACCATTTCCTCTTTAAAGGTGATTGGTAATCCATGGGTGATGTACGCCGACATCAATTTCAGCGGCCCCCAGACTGTCTATGAAGAAGGAGAATACAGCAGAGTGGAGCCCAATGACATGATTTCATCAATGGAGATGATAACAGATGACCTGGCAAATCCTCAGATCACTCTATATGAACACTCTGAGTTCAGAGGTAAGAGCATCATCCTGACCTGTGAGACAAACCTGGGCTACGGCAATTTCAACGACACAGCTTCTTCTCACAAGGTGCAGAGAGGAGTATGGGTCCTTTATCAGCATTCAAACAGATGTGGCGCTATGATGGTGGCCAGAGCCTCTCGTGATATGCCTAACTATGGCTGGTTCAATGACAAGGTGTCTCACGTGCGCCCTCTTCTACCGGGAAGATCCATTATAACATCAGAGGTCCTTTGGGGCCAGAAGCAGGAACAGGTGAAATCTGTTGTCATTGATGTCCTGTCTGGTCAGAATGATACAGATCATGAGCAAACCTTCTCCACTGAGCTGAACCGTGTATATGAGGAGTCTGACACTGACACCTTCACCTTCACAAATGATTCAAGCATCAGTGTGGGATCAAAATTTGAGTTAAATGTGGGTGTAATGAAGGCAGAAAGCAGCCTCTCACTGACTAATACTTTCACCGTGGAGAAGGGAAAAAGCAATACTAGAAAAAAGGTGAACGGAGTACGAGTGACGCTGCCAGCCAAGATCCCGCCCCACACCAAGCTCACAGTGAATGTGGTGAGGAAGGAGGTGGACATGAAGGTCCCAGTCAAGCTGACCATCACCACAGGTTCCCACAGTAAGGTGGAGTATGGCGAGTACAGAAGCATGTCCGGGAGCTCCATCAATGCTGAATTCAAGCAGGAGAAGATCTAATGCAGGTAGGAGACACTGTCTACATTACAATAGAAATTATATGTATTTAATGTACACTTATACAGTATGTAAGATATGCAGTAGTAGAGCAAGAGCTTTACTCTGTGGTCACAGAAAACTAATTTTATTTATTCTCATTTTCAGTGAACATTCCTGGTGTAGGGACGTTTTCATTCTCCAGGCTCCTGCGATGCCCAGTAGAGAATCTGTGTGATTGGCACCAACATAAGAAGAATAAAATACCTTTTCTCTCCTGTCTTTGTTGTTATTTTGATATCTGGTGTGTCTTTTCAAAATGTTTTATAACAAATCAAAAAGAATAAAACATTTTTGATGATAACCATGGATAGATAACATGCACTGATAATCATGCTTCAGAAGTCTTGAATGGTTATTCTGACATGGTAATCATATTAGCGGTCTTTTAATAGGATGCTCTAAAAAGTCCCTAAAGAAACTTTGGCTCCTGGTTAAATATTGATTTGATTTTTAAATTCTTCTGTTAACCTATAAAGCGTTACATTGTCTTGCTCCACAATATTTTAATGAACTACTACTATACAATAACCCAACTACTATAACTACTATATACCCATCTCGCCTGCTGTGCTCTCAAAATGCAGGGTTTTCTCTTCGTTCTGAAAATTAGCAAGACTACAGCTGGAGGCAGAGCTTTCTTCTTTAGAGACCCGCATGTCATGTCATGCGTAGATTTTAGTTGTGATAATGATTTGGGTGGAAAGCAATAGGTCAGTGAGCCCTCATGACTGTGGTCACCTCCAGACCCCTCCCTTTAGTTATGCTTCTGTAGATAAGCCTGCCGGAGCTACATGCTAATCACTGGCATGTGTGCTATATGAGAACCAGGTGGTTCTCAACACTAGTGTATTGTAAGCACTTTCCTTGAACACTCTTGTTTTAACTTGTCAGTTAACAATCAGTGTAGTGGGTAAGAAAGCTGTGTCCCCTCTGGGGGACTGGGGTTCAGTCTCTGTCTGGACAGGTCCTCTGTGCTGTAACCCATCCCATAGACCAGGGGCCTCATGTACAAAGACTTGCGTGGATTTCTTACAAAAAATTGGTGTACGTACAAATCCAGAAAATGGCGTACGCATAAAAAAATCCGGATGTATAAAACCGTGCGTACGCCGGAATCCACGCACATTTCTTTTGTACATCCCAATCAACGTGGAATTGAGCGCACACGGTGACACGACCCCCTATAAAAATGCACCGGAGAAGTTTCCTCTCTGATCTATCACAAACCATGTCTAAATGGGGAAAGACGAGGACCTTCACCGAATGTGAAGTGGAGACGCTCTTGAATGAGGTAGAGGTGTGGAAAAAGTGTTTGTTTGGCACGTTGTGGCATTACGGAAAAGCGCAAAAGGTCTGAGTGGGACAGCGTGTGTGAAGCTTTAAATGTTGGGGGGTTTAGAATAATGCACACTGGCAGAATAATATAATGCACCTAAAAATATCAGTGATGCGCTCACTAGCATCAGCGACTCAATAAAAGAATTGGTTTAAATTTGCGCTGCGCATTAATTTGTCCTGGCTCTGGGTTCGCTGGGTGCTCCACCACCTCTAACAATGGCATAACATACCTGTGCGCAACATTGTGCAAGACCCCACATGCCCTCACAATACGACACACATTCTCTGGCCGATACACGAGCATCCCCCAGTCCTGTCCAGCCAGCGCCACCGGCTTGTCAGCTGCCCAATCGCCCTCTCCACGACTGACCGGGTGCGAGAATGGAGAGAATTGTATCTCCGCTCCCGGTCAGTCTGTGGATTACAAAGGGTCATCAACCACGTCTTGAGCGCGTAGCCGCTGTTTCCTAAGTAATTTAACAATTACCCATGTTTAAAATGAATTATTCTAAGCTGGAAATGTCAAAAGCTTTTATTTAAATGCTTTAAATTTGTTGCTTACCAAGAAGCCACCCATCACGCACTCTGCTAGCTTGTAATCTTATCCCACCATGCAGTTTTTAAGGATGTACGAATCATTGGGTTGATCCAGGCCAACGTGCCACTACATTAGTAAGGCACATTTTTGCATCACAGATTATTTGCACGTTTATGGAATTAAAGTGCTTTCTATTCACATAAGCAAATTCCTCCTCAGATGGTGCCTTTATAGAAATGTGTGTGCAGTCGATCGCTCCGATTATATTAGGGAAACCAGCTATCGCTGCAAATTGCGCTTTAATGTTTGCCTGGTCAACCGCTTCATATAGGAACTTTATATACCTAGCTGACATGCAGATGATCCCATCCAAAACAGCTGGCATGGCCCGGCTCAAAGATGACTGGGATATCCCCGACCGGGCTGCCAGTTCTCTTTGAAACGAGCCAGTTGCCAGGAAGCCGAGCGTTGTCAGCACCTGTAAAGGAACTGGCAATGCGCGACTCCTTGCGTTTCTCTCTCTCCAAAACTGGACCCAACTCAACACAAGAGGACAGCTCTTGGAAATCTGAAACTGCTTATAAGCCACTCATCATCATGGGCTAAAGAATCATAATGGTCACTGAAAACGCGCTCTCGGCGAATTCGGCCATTAGCAATATCTTCCAGTAATGCCAACGCTGCCATCTCCCAAGAACTCCAGCGCAACATTTAATGCATGTTTATATAATCTAGGCTAAGTGCAAACACGTTGAATGATTATTTCAGTAAGGCAGTGAAATTGTCTGATTAATTTACTGTTTAATTTTCTCATTAATTTATTTGATTTTACCCAATAAGGGCTTACTACAATATGTGCGTGAAGGATATCTTAATAGTTGTCATTTCAATGCATCACCTATAAGTGTCGCTAATTGACGAAAACACATTAAAAACATGCGTACGCCTGAGGTGAAGGTGTCGTGGGTGTACGCACTTTCTCACGTTCAAATCACATTTCGTACATCTGACCGTTTGCGTGAAACATAGTGTACGCAAAGTTTTTGTGCATACGCACCGTTCGTACATGAGGCCCCAGGTGCATAGACCAGGTTTCAAAGGTTGTATGTAACCTTTGAAAAAGTGCTCCACTGTATATTTGTAATTCTAATTCAAAGCTGTTTTTAGATCCAGGTTTTAAACTCTTTAATAAAAATGCTATTTAAACAGATAATTCTCATTGTGTGTATAGGTGAAAACGATAGAGAAGGAGGAGAAGAGGTGAGATGAGGGGTTACAGGGAGAGATTAGGAGGTACATGGAGAGAAGAAAGGAAGGAGAAGAGGAGGGTCATAGAGGGTCATAGGGGAGGAGGATCATAGAGAAAATGAGAAATAAAGAGAGGGAAGAGAGGAAGATAGAGACTCCAGACTAATTCTACATTCCTATCTGCTCTCTGGTCTCTGCACTCATTGTCGTAAATTTTCAGTGATGTTTATATTACTTCTGGTAACTACATGCTTAGCCTGTTTTGTTTTGGGAAACATTGAAGGTTTATGTTGCCAGTGGGGCTGAACACTACTGGGAAAGGATCAAATCAAATATATTTTGAAGGACAAATAAATTAAAAAAATTAAAAATAAATAAATAAAGGATCTGCAGATCCTCCTAATCCCACCAACTGCAGCACTGCAAAAAGAAAATTATGTCCCCCACAACAATGCTGTGTCCCATGTGGGACTGTACTATACCAATAAGGGTCCCTGGCCCTAAAACTACATGTGCCTTCTGTTGTACCATGATCGAAAATCACTCTGAATATGAATGTCTGACATAATCCACTATCTATCCAGGAGTCTGTGTGACGTCCGGCGACACGAGGAAGGACGAGACAGAATCCTTGCTGTCACGGACGCAACGTTTATTTTTAACACAATTAAAGCGCATACAGCGCACATAAAACACGGCACACACACAAACACTTGTGTGACTCAGACAACGACGAGCACAGGACACTGCGCAAATGCACATTAAATAGACAGACCACATAAACCCCAAGTGATGACGAGACGAGCCACAGGTGAGACGGATTATCACAAGACGTAACCACACCTACGCAGATACACAGACGCAGACGAGCAGACGCAGACGACATAAACACACGCCCAAATGGAGGGGTTGGGGAGCTCAACGTGACAGTCTGATAACTGATAGGATCAATATTTGTACGTATTTGTACTTTGCGTATTTTGCATTCATTTGTATGCATATTGAGAGCTAGATGAAAGAGAAGAAAAATCTAATCCAGGGGGATCCAAACAAAATCAAAACGTAATGGATCCAGGAGGATTCAAACAAAATCAATATATAATGGATCCAGGAGGATCCAATCACAGCTCAGTTCTACTTCTAATGGGCTCCAGTAGTCTTTTACTTTGATTTACAGCATTTGAGAGGCAGATGCATTAACTGAGAAAGGCGAGATTTATTAAGGGCAAATCCATTATCAGGGCTGTCAAAAGTTTCTAGGGTCACATGGCCAACATGAAAAGAACAAGGAAAAGGGGCAGGGTTACATGGGAAGGCGGGACAAACAGTCAGGGAAAAACACTGACACGCGGACCAGGATGACAAAGATTGACAGTTAGTGGGGGGGAGTAGACCAAGGGAAGACAGGGCACTAGAACACAGTGGGAAACCACGGGGCATGGTGAGGGATGGGGCTAGCGGACTCAGGACAGGACAAAACAGGACAAGACAGTGATACAGCACTGCGGGTCATGGGATACTAGAACTGACAGACACGGGGAAAGGGACGCAGAACTTGGTCCAGATGGAGATAAAGGAAAGGGGTCAAAGGATACTGGATTGGAAAAGACAGGCACGGGATAAGGAGAGGCAGGGAAGGGAGTAAACTGAAGGGGACAGCCATTCACAACAGGACATTGGACCATGTGAGATTGGACAGGACCAGGACAAAGTACGGACACAGGACTGGACAGGAAAGGACCGGGAACAGACACAGGAGTGGGACTGGGAACCGGGGATCATGTGGCGACAGAGGAGAGAATATTCAGGACTGCGGAGACATGCACAGGGACAAAATGGGTGATGACTTGGGGAACGAACACCGGGACAGGAACACGGAACACCACACCGGACACAGAAAAGAACGGGTCCCCAACAGAAAACCTGGAATGGAACAAGGTAAAAAAGGGAAAACAGGCACAGTTGAAGAAACACCATTAGGGGGAAACAACCACATTGTTTGTCCTAGGCCCACAGGCAGGCAGCACAATCTCTGTGGGCCCCTGAAGGGCATGTGGTGCAGGAACAGGTCCCAGGTGGGCTTCGTGGACTCTGCAAGGCTCCAGGCAGGCCGCGGGGACAGGAGAATTTCTCTGTCGGGCGATGGGGACAGGAGGAGTCCTCTGGTGGGTCATGGGGACAGGAGAAAGCCACTCACTGGCCGTGGGAACATGTTAACCCCTTCTGGGTCACAGGAACAGGAACAGCAGGTACGGGAGGTGACCACTTCCGGGTCGCAGGAACAGGAACAGTATGGGTGTAGGCCTCTCCTGGGCCCTCAGCACTCGAGCTGGCCCACAGACGACATTGTTGGGGGGTGCTGCTGCTGAGGAGACGGCATCGTCTGGGGCTGCTGCTGCTGTGGAGACATCGTCGGGGGCCTCTGCTGCCGAGGAGACAACGTTATCGGGGGCTGTTGCTGCCGAGGAGACGGTGTCTTCGGGGTTGCTGCTGCTGAGGACACGGAGTCGGCGGGGAGTACAGGAGGTGTAGCCGACGAGGAGGCGCCAGGCAGAGTAGGCACCAGTCAGAGTAGGCGCCAGGGAGCGCAGCAACCTTGGAATTAACCCTCAGGCCCCTATTCCTCCCCACATGGTGGATGTGGTCGGCCAGTCAGGTCTTGAGGGCCCAGTGCTCGTGCCTGTAGCCCCCCCCCTTCCTTGGAAGCCTCCCTTTCTGAGGCGGGCGGTGGGGGCGGAGTTAGACATGACATTGGCTTTGTTCTGGCTCTCTTAAATGACCCAAGAGTGAAATCATTGTTTTCTCTTACAAAGTGAGCATACAACTTACTTTCCCCTCCATTTTTTTATTTTCATGTGGTAATTGTTGACAATAAATTGACAAAGAATTTTGTTTTTAGTTTATGGTAGTGTTACGGTATCTCTTTTTTGTGAAACAATAAAAGAAATAATTTGTTGTCTTTTTTCATGTTTTCAGCCAATCATTTGTGGCAGGCATAGAGCCCTGATTTCTTTCTCTCATCCATCCTCATACACTGAGGTCTCTGCTGAAGCAGCTCACCCAGTGATCAGTCCAGGAAGAGTACAGAGGAATCAAACAGCCAATTCTTTTGGGGGACAACTCGTTTTAATGCTCAAGAAAATGTCTGTTGCCCAGAATAGTTTGGTAATATCAACCTTACTATAATTCCAGTTCATGCTTTATCAATTAAAAACCGTCCACAAGCCATTATACTTTACTGTGTGGTTTTTTGCACTTGCAGGTTTTGGCCACTGGGAGGCACAGTACAAGATTCTTTCCAGCCTCCACTAAACGTGTCATGCAATTATATTATACAGTGTGTACTCAGGCCTGTCCTGCAGTGGGGCGCAGTATGTATGATGAATGCATGATGCATGCAAGATGTGTACGAACATGATTCTACCCATCTACCCATCTACCCTTCTGGACTTCAGCAATCCACATATAGCTGCTTTGTTTTTCTCTCTTCAGAATGTATAATATTTATTAATTACTGCATAAATGTAAGGAGTTCACATGTAAGCTTGTCACACCTAACGTCCAAATAAGTGACAACACATTTGATTATGAAGGACCCAAAAAATATAAATTGCAATAAATTAAGATTCTGAAGTTTACTTGTACTAGATACTGTGATTGTTATAATGATCCCAGTCACATTAGCCGGAATAAGACCCATAATACAGGAGCACCATTAAATGCTATTAAACTGAATTATATTAAAGGTCCAGACAGCAGAACTGTAGATTATTTTATTTTACTACATTGTCATCCCTTCATGATGCACAAAACAGAGAAATGACAAAGTTCATTAGGAACTGCTAAAGGTGCAGTATGAATGCAGATTATGAATGTGTTATTTGCAGCTAACATGGTGATAACTGGCTGAACCCATGACTGGCTGGACCTTCCTTATTGGAGGTCACCACAAAGCTGAGATGAAGAGAGATGAAGAGAGCAAGGGCCCCAGAACGAGGAGGAGACTCTGTGTAGTGCTGCCAGCACTGTTGCACAGGTTCCCCTCACAGCACTTTGCACCATATTTTAATGGGTGCGCAGAATCCGGTAGTGTTAATTCACCACACATGTTCTTGGTTGCACATCCACTCCAAAGCATTATATAGCCAGTCTGAGTAGCTGAGTGAGAAAAAGGAAGAACAGACAGAAAAAACATGTATATTCCCTTTATGCCATACACACCCAAATCTTATTGATCAAGTTTAACGGTTTTTCTAAAATTCCAGTGGAAGATTGCTGTGTTCTGCTGCTCCAATGGCCCTGCACTATGAGTTATAGTCACATATTAGAATAACTAGTTTGTAAAAGGTGCAGCACTCCACATCTCTACTTAAGAACCTCTAGGATGTGAGAAATATTTCCCTTTTCTACACCTGGAAATTCAAAACTCAGCCATCTGTAATTACATAAGCAGAATACACTGTACTTTTGTCATGTATGAATGTTCTGACCTTATCATCTAAGCAGATAAGCAGATAATTTTTACCATATCCATTAATGCAGCGGTCTTCATCTCCGTGACACTCCACTGTTAGTAAGCAGTCAGGCTGACTGCAACACTTCATCCCATTGGGCGGCTGAGAGGGTAAAACTAACAAGGCAAAAAGAGGCAATACAAGAGAAAAAGAGGAAGTGAATCATCATCATCAGTCTTCCAAATATCTCCAATCACACTGTTGTAGTATTATAAATAACCAATTTCATATTCATATTCTAGTTCCAGTTCTTGTGATATTGTCTCTCACTGTACACCTGCTGTTTGATCCCCTGTTCCACTTATTCTGCATACTTGATCATTAGGTGCTCAGTTCTAGGTCATGATAAACTGCCACAAATCAAGGCCACTAATGGGAGATGTGTGTTAAGTATATGTGAGATGTGTGAAGTGTTAAGTATTTACGCTTACAGTGCTTGGCAAATGACCTTGTCTAAAACATTTCTAAATGTTGCCCATTGACTAGACATGGTTTAATGATTTTCCTGAAAGAAAATTATGAAGCTTTTACCTGGGACATCTTCAGTGTTGCATCTATCAGTTGCACAGCACTTGCCATTTATTTTTTGTTTTAAAGATCCGGTATCCATGCTGAAATTGTTGCATAATGAAGACTGCATGCAAGCTTTGATATTTTGCTTTTGCTGCATTAAATCTAGAGAACATAAAAAATAACAATATTTAGTGGGGGTCAGTTCAGGATCTGTTAGTGACAGTGTAATTTGTATTAAAATAATTCTTACTTGTGGTCATTTCCGTGGTTAAGCTGCCACACACATCTTTACATTGGATTGTATCAGTGCAGACACCAGGTCCCGGTGGCCAACAGTGATAGCATTCTAGTGCCAGTGCTACAAGACAACGAGAGTCCAGGGTGAACTGACTTCATGGAGAATTGTCAAAATACACTTATATGCATACAGTATGTGCTTTTGTTCTGTGTAGTTTACGGTATTGTTCCTGTAGTTACAATGAGAATTGTCTATAAAAATAAAATAAATAAATAAATTTAGTTAAATCAGTCCACAAATCCTTAATTGAGGCAACTTAATAAAATGGTTCTTGAATGAATGTTTAATTTATATAGCACCTTTCAAGATACCCAAGGTCGCTTTACAATTTTAACACAGGTACAAGTCTTACACAACCAATCACACACCAGCCAGAAGCAGCAGCCAATTGCGCACAGCGTACTCTCTACCAGACACCACAGCCCCCTGGGGGACTGAATAGGATGCATGAAGGGTTAGAAAGGACAGATCCTAGTGACAGAGCACCATCCACCACTGGGCATACAAGCACACACATGTTCATGCACAGACACTTACACGACTGTTTTTACACAGTTACACAATCAGAGAATTTGTCAGGGAATTTATCTCTGTTTTTGGACCATGGGAGGAAACCGGAGGCCCCAGAGGAAACTCATGCAGACACAGGGAGAACATGGAAACTCCACTCAGACTCAAACCCAAAACCCCAGTGCTGAGAGGCAAACATACTAACCACCAAGCCACCGTGTTGCCTTAATAATACTAGTACTATCCAGGATATTATTGATGAAACAATATTTGTCAAATGTAATTACTATGCTGCATATGCTGATTATAAATCTGAATTGCATTCTCCTTACCTTTGGTGAAAAATAAACCGATTAGGAGCAAATTAATTGGCATTTCCATGACTGCAGGAATCTAAGAAGTCATGTGAGAATGGTGCAATGAGTAAGTGTGTGTTGGTTTTATCAGGGTGCTTAGAATATTTCCAAGGGGGCTGGGCTTCCAAAGGCATTTTTATTTTTTCAGATCTGAAGAGAGAGAAAGACAAATTATTATTATTACTACTGCTAATGCTGCTACTAGTAATAGGCAGTAGTAGGGGCAGTCATGGTCCTGTGGTAGGGAACTGGTCTTGTGACTGGAGGGTTGTGGGTTTGATTCCCAGGCCTGAGGCCATGACTGAGGTGCCCTTGAGCAAGGCACCTAACCCCAACTGCTCCCTGGGCTAGGGCTAGGGCTGCCCACCGCTCTGGGCATGTGTGCACCACAGTCCCCTAGTAATCACTAGTGTGTGTGTGTTAGTGTGTGTTTCTAATTGCACAGATGGGTAAATTTGGAGGACAATTCACAATTGACAAAATATGGCACACACACACATTACTAATGATAATAACAGTAAATGAACTGGAGCTAGAGGGTGGGCGTTTGGGTGGAGGGGTCCTTCATCACACTGCCTTCTCCTTCAGGGTGTAACGATTCAGACCTAGTAGGACCACACATATGCAATAGTGGGCAGGGCTCTTCCGGAGACGGTTTGGGAATCGACATGATTGCCCTGCCAACGTGGAGAGCACGGGATTTCTTAGAACAGGTAGGGATTACCCTCAAGGGTGCAAATCCCAAAAACAATAAAACAGGAGCCAAAACCAGGACAGGATCAAACATGAAACCAAAAACCAAGAACTATGAAAGACAAAAGGTCACTGAAGGAGAAGTTCACAGACTTGTTACATAAGATGAGATGACAACCAAAGTAAGTATCAGCATGATTACAGACATATGAACAGGATCAAAACAAATCACATAACTAAAGCGGTAAAACACAACCTGGGCATAAAGACAGGAACGGAACTATACAATGGCAGAAAAATCGGGCATGAGTAGGGACTGCAGCAGGAAACATGGGCATAGATCTGGAACACATAGACCCAAGTACATCACATACATCAGGAATTTCAGAAGTCTCAAACATGGGGGCAGCGTCTGTGGGTGCAACAATTCCATCAGATCAAGGAACACCGCGTTGTGGCTCAGTCTTAGGAACTGGCTCGGTTATCTCTGGAAGCCCCAATTGGGTTTTTGGAACTAATCTCAGGCAGGCATCAGTAGTAGTCAGAGTAGTTGCTGTAGATAACTGGGTAGCCTGTGAATCTGGTGTCTCTGGAGGACCCCGACAGACCTCTGGAACAGGCTGCAGGCGGGCCTAGAGAACAGGTGCATGCCAGTTTAGGGACTCAGGAACATGAGCAGGCCTCTCTCAAGCCTCAAGAACCACTAGGCACGGTTGCAGGCCTCCTCTGGGCCTCCAGTTAAAGTGCAGGCGCTCTCCTGGGCCTCCAGCGTGGGTGCTGGATGGGTGGCAGGCAGACTACTGGTACCGGCTGGACAGCTAGCGGGTCGGCCACTGGTACCAGCTGGACATTTCGCGGGCAGCTGCTCTGGGGCAGTCTGGGACAGGAGCGGCTGTAGAGGAGAGGTCGGTAGGGGGCACCGAAGACACTGAGACAGCTGATGTCTGGAGTAAAACACAAGAGCACAGAACAAGAGCCCCACTCGCATCACGGGGTCTGCTAGATGGGCCTTGAGAATACTTGAACCCAGGCCCCCAACCAAACACTTCCAGGGGTTTGTGCTGCCCAACCATCTCTGTAAGTGGGAGAGCTGCTTGGTTTAGACTCAGACAGTACATCCCTTGTCTCACCAGAAGTAGGAAACTGTTGGATGATCAAGTTGGCGAACCTCTCTTTTAAGAGACTGATGGAGCCCTACACTGTCCATGCTTCAACATTTCATTCTGAGTCAGAATGAGGTCGGACCAGTCACACGCTTAAATGTCTTTTGTACAGAGCACCACTATCTGTATCTGTTCAAACATCTAAATGACCTGTATCTGTACCTGTACTCTGAGTGTGCAGGGTCTAAACCTGAATCAGGCATGGTTTAACTGGACATGGGTGGAGCCTAAATCAGTACATTATTTAAATCTGAAATTGTTATGGATTGATCAAAAGTTGCTATATGTAATGTTTATTTGAAAACTTTTTTGAGAACAGCCTCAAAATTGAGATTCAAGTGAATATTTTTAATCATTTTAATTACTGAACATGTTTTACACTAGACGTGGTTGTTCAGGGTCAAGCCACAGCATTGTTTCAGTTTTATACCAGTCTTGACTGCTGCACTGGATCAGTGAACCCCCAACACCAGTGCCATTCACACTGCTCTCCCAACACCAGTGCCATTCCCACCGCTCTCCCAACACCACTGCCATTCCCACCGCTCTCCCAACACCAGTGCCATTCCCACCGCTCTCCCAACACCAGTACCATTAAATTCTAAAACACTTTAATAAAAATGCTTTATAAACAACCAATAGTAGGTGTTTAGGTGAAGATGTAGGAATTTGAGTATAATAGTATAAGGAGGTACATAGAGGGAAGAAGTGAAGGAGAACAGGAGTGTCATAGAGGGTCATAGAGGGTCATAGAGGGTCATAGGGGGTCATAGGGGGTCATAGAGTGTCATAGGGGGCCATAGGGAGTCATAGAGGGTAATAGAGGGTCATAGGGGGTCATAGAGGGTCATAGGGTGTCATAGTGGGTCATAGGGGGTCATAGGGTGTCATAGAGTGTCATAGAGGGCCATAGAGGGTCATAGGGTGTCATAGAGGGTCATAGGGGGTCATAAGTTGTCATAGAGTGTCATAGAGGGCCATAGAGGGTCATATGGTGTCATAGAGGGTCATAGGGGGTCATAGAGGGTCATAGGGGGCCATAGAGGGTCATAGAGGGTCATAGAGGGTCATGGGGGGAGGAAGATCATAGAGAAAATGACAAAAAATGAGAGGGAAGCAGAGAGGGTGGGAAGAGAGGAAGATAGAGACTCCACTAATTCCACATTCTTATCCATTTCCATCTACTCTTTCGTTCAGACAATCATCAAATGCAGGACAGGAACAATTTGCCAAATTGTAAGTGACATTTAAATTGCTGCTGAGAAGTACTTGCTTAGCTTGTTTTGTTTAGGGAAACATTGAATGTTTATGTTTCCAGAGGGCTGAACACTGCTGGGAAAGGATCCTCCTAATCCCACCAACTGCAGCACTGCAACAGGGTTGTCAACTTTTCGAAGATCACTTGGAGTGAGATTTGAACCTGGAGGGGATGGCAAACGAAAGTTGTTGACGGGGGGGGGGGGGGGTGTGGCAAACATAAATTGCGGTGTTACAGTGGTTGGCGCCAGAGCGAACTAGTAACTCATTGAATCATAGATATGGATCAGAGGTAAATAAACTAGATTTTTTTTTTCGGTGTGAGAAATCGGAAGTGTGGCGTGAGAGCGTGTGAAGACGCACAAATGCGTGTGTCTCACGCTCAATGCGTGAGAGTTGGCAACCCTGCAGCAAAAAGAAAATTATGTCCTCCAAAAACAATGCTGTGTCCCCTGTGGGGGACTGGGGACAGTCCCTGTCTGGACAAGTGCTCTGAACTATACCAATAAGGGTCCCTGGCCAAGGCTCCTAACACTACATGTGTCGTCCGCTGTAACATGACTGAAAATCTGAATGAATGTCTGCAATATATCTAAAATATAAATTATCACACCCTTCAGTCAGGTGTGTTGGAGCAGGGAAAATAGCTTTTGGAGTATTTTAGAGAAAAGTTAGAAGCAATTTTGTTTAATGAGAAAATCCCGCAGTGACCGTAATTTTAAAATTAGCTTCTTCAAAGAACATGTATCATAATATCATACATCTGTTTGATCTACTTGTTGCTGACTTTTGCTCTGCCCTGTGATTTTCTCTGTGCCTCACCCTTGTGTACCTCTGCCTGGTTGTTCCTAGTCCATTCTGGATTTTTTTACTCTGTGCCTGGTTATTTTTTGACTCTGCTGATTTGTGCCTTGCTCCATTGTACTGCTGCCCTCTACCTCTCTGGATTTTCCCGTTTGTGGTCCTGTCTTCAGTGTTTACATTATTAAATACTTTTTATTTAATCTCTTTAAATAACTATTTAAATATGTTTTATCTAACTTGCACATGGATACTTCTCTGCCTTCTGAGTCATGATTGTTACACAAAAAAAATCTAAATGTGATGGATCCAGGAGGATCCAATCACAGCTCAGTCCTACTTCTACTGTTGGCTCCAGTAGTCCTTCTAGTTTGATTTACCAGATTTATTAAGGGCAAATCCATTGTAAAGGTTGTCTGTGCAGGCCAACATGAATAGAACCAGGAAAAGAATACTTGATAAATATAATGAAAAAAAGCAATGACATAAGTTTCACAAAAGGAGACCTTTGTGAAGTTTTATTGTAACACTGTGATGGGCAGTGTGAGCGAATAAAAAGGAAGCGATCACGCCAAGTCTCAGGGAAAAAGGATGGTTTAATTGAAAGTGCGCAAACCAAAAACCCGTGACAGAGTTCCAAATTAAGGATATAATGACCAGCGGTCAACTGGTACAAAGACAAGACCTATATAGGCAAACAAACGACCCTCAGGTGAGACGGATCACGGGCTCCGCCCACCTGAGGGACGCACACAACGTAACACAACAACAGCCGCTGTGGACTGAGGCGACCAGTAGGGGGCACCGTGACAGACACCCCCACCAAGCCGCACTCCCCTACACTGGGTGTGTGGCACACAACGGCTGCACACAAAACATGAAGGGGCAGGAAGGCAGGGACAAGGCAGGGACACACCTCCTGCAGTCCGGGAGCTGAAACACAAAACATAGAACATTAATTAGCTCACCTCCCTGGGCGGGCCATTAATAACACAAAACCACGCCCCGGTCGATCACAGGGCCCTCATGCCCTAACCGGCCTTCAGCCGGTGAGCCCCACAGGTGTGAGGACGAGGAGCTACGGCTCTTTTCTCGTCCCTAGTGTATGTGTGTGTATGCAGGTTACCTCCCCGAGGCGTGGCTACTTCACCTCCTGGACCTACCTCCTCCCGCAGCTGACCCCTGCCTTCTGCTAGGGGTCACCCCAGCCTCTTGGGGAGTCAACCCCTCCTGGGGCCCCTCATCGCAAGGTGGACTCCTCCACCCAACCCAGGAGCGCCAGAGACCGAGGCCCAGAGCACCCCCCGTCGCGGGCTGGGGAGCAGCCCCAAGGGCAGGAGGGAGGATCTCCATCTTCAGCAGGAGCTTCTCAGACTGGAGCCCCATGGTCCCCAAACATCCGGGGGCCCCAGCCCTCTAGGCTCCGGTCACCCCACAACATAAGGGAGCTCCTGCCAGGTGGAGACCCCCACAAGGTCCAGGAACACTACGACACCGCCAGGGGGAAGCACCTGCACAGAAAACACACACACACACACACACCCAACCACACACCAACATAAAACACAAACGCGCCCCACCGACGCCCTCCGTGCCATACCCCGTGCCATACACACATTTAAGAGGAGGAGCATGCGTGGAATTACACGCAACATGTCACACGCACGCGAGGACAAAACACACACGCAAATACTAAACAAACAGAAATTAGTGCGTCAACAGCAAAGGAACGAGACCGATACATACGTGCTCTACATGTAAACGATGGTGATGCGCCGCTCAGAGTCGCAGTCGCTCCCCACATTAAACACATGACACACGGAGAGCAAGGCGACAGTGACGAGCGGCGACCGCGTCACACACACAAAACACTTAACATAGAACAAGCGAGCACGCACACGGATCCTCGAATTCGTTCACCCGGACACACTCATAAGCAGTGATGTCAGTAAACTCTAATCTTACCACTTTTTTTTTGGTAACGAGTAATATAACGCGCTACTATTTCCAGTCCAGTAATCAGATTAAAGTTACTTATCCAAATAACTGTGCGTTACTATTTTTATTTTCCCTAGTAAAAATATATATTTTTGCTTTCTTCTTGGCTCAGTTCTACTTTTGCGTCTGACCGTAGCGCTCGTCTCCGCACGCTGCGCGTGACCTGTGAGAGCACACGTTTTACATGTCATTTTTTGCAGTGTCCTCCCGTAATGATATGTGGTAGTATAAAGAAACACCCCTCAAAAACAGGGGAAGGAACATTTACCTGAAGAACTTTAATGTTGCTTTGTTCCAGGTTTGAAAAGTGCTGGAATTTTGACTAACGTAGCCTACTTTAAAATGCTTGAAAATTTAATATTTTGTTTCACAAGCTGTCTGACTGAACAGTTCGCATGTATTACGTTTACAAATAAATTTACAAATATATATAGATACTGAAGCGATTACTACTCCTCACGGTGAGTCTTGCCCTTTAAGTGACGCTGGGCTGCCAGGGTTGCGTTATCAATAAAATTTCCCTACTCTGGATTTTTGGATTAAGCAGTTTCTGCCTCGGTTACTGAACCTGCTTCAATACATTGTTACTGTTAAAAATGCACTTCCAATAAAGTGAGTATTGGAAAAATTATTTTTACTGCTGAATGTAACTACTAAAGTAACTTGTAATCTAATGTAGTTACTTTTAAAATCAAGTAATCAGTAACGTAACTAAGTTACTTTTAAGAGGAGTAATCAGTAATCGGATTACTTTTTCAAGGTAACTTAGCCATCACTGCTCATAAGACACCACAAGAGAGTTTTCCCAGGCAGACACCCTGGTCCTTGCCGTGCCGCACACAAAACAAAAGCATGGCGTAACTCTCCCAACAAACAACGGACATGAAGAGCTCTCCCAGGGCAGACTGCCCTGGTCTTCGCCGTGCCACACACACACACACACAAAACACATAAGCACGGCGGAGCTCTCCACACAAAACACCACGCAGACAAACACTTACCACGAGACATGACCACGAACGAAGGAGAAAGTAAAGGAGACTGGCGGCTTCCGAAAGTGGCTGGTCATTCTGTGACGGGCAGGGTGTGCGAATAAAAAGGAAGCGATCACGCCAAGTCTCAGGGAAAAAGGATGGTTTAATAGAAAGTGCGCAAACCAAAAACCCGTGACATAGTTCCAAATTAAGGATATAATGACCAGCGGTCAACTGGTACAAAGACAAGACCTATATAGGCAAACAAACGACCCTCAGGTGAGACGGATCACGGGCTCCGCCCACCTGAGGGACGCACACAACGTAACAACACAACAATAACAGCCACTGTGGACGGAGGCGACCGGTAGGGGGCCGCCTCACCGTGACAAACACTATGGTTTCCCGGAAGAGAAACTGCCGCAAGGTTTTGATCTTAACGGGTGAATCCAAGAGCCTAACCACAAAGAAACAGTTAATATGATGTCATTTCTGAGCCAAAACTAGGGGGCGCAAAAACACATTTCACAAGTGTAAATATTCAACTTGTGAGCGTAAATTAGACAGTGGTGAGCACAGAAAGCCGAATTCCCTGCAAGTTTGTGTTGATGCGCGCGCTCAAACTGTCTTTTTTCACACTCGAGTTTTGACAAGGGGCGATTTTGGCACTTTGGGGCCGGGCTCATGGGAGTTTCTTTCAGTGAATGCTATTGGATCCTGGTTTTGTGACTGACAGTACACAGACTTTTCAGAATATGATGGAACAGGATGACCATAAACAGACGAGTTATCTACCTATCCAGGTTAAAAGTGAAATCTTTGGGTTGATCTAACTTATAAATATTATTTAATAGACAAACTTAACACTTTCTAATGTGCATGAATTCATGGATTCCCATTATATTTCTATAGTCATTACACTCTTAGAAAAAAGGCTGCTATATATCAAAAAAATATTATTTGATGACAAAAAGTAAGGAATCGAGAATAGGATATAACAGAACTTTACTTACACTCCACAGAAAATTACACACATTCCTACACTTATCAACACGCTTCTCCTACCGAATGTATCACTCTGTGAAGGGTGGTTATCTAGTTCTAAATAACATATAGTTCTGAACATACTATATGTACACTATATAGTACCAAAACAACAGACCAACCATCTTTGTTCCCATACTGAACCATATATGCAAAGTTATTTGAAGAACCATGTAAAATATATCCATTGTGGTAGCAGGACGAAGTCACTACCCATAAACACCCGTGGTTCACTGACAATGTTAGAAGTGTTTAAATGTCATTTTAGAAGTGTTTAAATGTTGGTTGGATATTCTGTGTGAATGATCATACATGCCATCAGTTAAACGACCATAATGTGCCACTTCATACATGTATGTCACAGTGGAATGCATTGAGAACAAAATAACAAAAAATTATCAATGTAAATCAAAATTATTATCCCATGGAGGTCTGGATTTGGAATCATACTCAAAGTCAAAGTGGAAAATCAAATGACAGGCTGATCCAACTTCAGTGTAAATTCCACACTCAAGTTAAAATGAGGCTCAGTAGTGTGTGTGGTTTCCACGTACCTCTATGACCTCCCTACAACGCCTGGGCATGCTCATTTTTTTAATATTTTGCATGGTAGAACCAGAAGCTGCTAATCATATTAGTGACAAATAAACAATAACAGTAACATCAACAACAGCTTTCATTTTCTGTTTTTTTTTTTTTTGATGGGTTGTCTTCATTTTTGCCTTCAACTTTTCATTTAAAATAGGTTTCCATTCTCTGTTGGTAGCAAAGGTTCTTCTTCTATGTATTAACACATCTGAGTTACGTACTACCGCTACTAGTGGTGTGAAAGTGTATTGCACCTTATTCAAAATCAATGCAGTCCCGCTGTCCTCTGAGGCCCAAAATTAAAAACTGTTGTTCTTTTGAGGCCCTCAAGGTGGCGGTCACGGCCCACAATAACCCATGGGTTAAGAATCTGACAAGTTGCTATTTTATCATATAAAACATATATCATATAAAACATATCATATAAAACATCATTTGTTTGTTTCCCTGTTAAGCACTACCAGATAAGGATTTCAGTGGACTAACATGTTATTCCAGCATTGATTATGACAACTGGTTGATTCTGGAAGTTTACAGGAGATCATGATCACTGCTTTGTTGTCAAAGGTGAATACTTTTTGGCCTTTTGGGTACATATGTGATCAATGACATAGACTTTTGTCTGGGGAAACGTTACCAAGTGATTAAGAATATAAACTGGAATGATGTTATTCTGCTTAAAAAAAAAAAAACTTTTGTTTTGGTTAATCTCACTTTTTAATCTTCTCTCACTCTCTTTTCTCTCTCTCTTGCTCCCTCAGATAGTGAAATAACGCTGAGAGGATGTGCCAACAACGCTTTCTGTTATTTGGCAACTGCGTCCGACCTGCCAACGAATCAAACAGCCAATTCTTTTGGGGGACAATCCCCGTTTTAATGCTCAAGAAAATGTATGTTGCCCAGAATAATCTGGGAATATCAACCTTACTATAATTCCAATGAATGCTTTATAAATTAAAAACCGTCCACAAGCCATTTTACTTTACTGTGTGGTTTGTTTCACTTGCAGGTTTTGGCTACTGGGAGGCACAGTACAGGATTCTTTGCAGCGTCCACTAAACCTGTCATGCAATTACAGCACTAAAAGGTGAAAATACCCGTCTACTGCAATAACCTGTCACGTTGAGGACCCCGGCCCCTCCCTTTTGGGCGCGTGTTAACGTTGTCCATGTGCTTTGTCTGCGTCAGTGGATCTCCGTGGTTATGGTTATGTCGTGTGATTAATCTGTCTCACCTGTAAATCGTCTCGTAATCACATGGGGCTAATGTGGTTTGTTTATTTAATGTGCGCTTGCGCAGTGTCCTGTGCTCGTCATTGTCTAAGTCTACACGTTGCTGTGTATAAGTGTGTGTTCTTCGTGCGCAACCAAGCGCAATTATTGTTAAAATAAAAGTGACGTCAGTCGTGAATCGGGATTCCGTGTCTCATCCTTTGCCACGACCCCATCGTCACAGAACGACGAGCCGTCAAGAGACACCGAAAGCATGCCAGGCTACACCACCCGGCCGAAGAAGGGCCAGCGCCCCAACAAGCGGCATCACCGGGCAGCTCCCTCCCCCCAGCGCCGCGAAGCCACGCCGACGCAGGAACAACTGGAGCAGGACCCGGTGTGCGCTGCCCAGCTGTCTTCGGCTCGTAGGTGCACAGACGAATTATATCGAATCATTTCGACTATATGTATAAATATTTTACTTTAAGTTTATAGTGATGGGAAATATTTAGTGCAATAGTGCACTTTAACAGTGTAAGGAACTGCGTGACGCAGTGCAGGGAGGCGGACACAAACGCTGAGGCAGAGTCGTAATACCGGGCAGGGGTCATAACAGGTACTGTCACGTATGGCGACGCCCCTTCTCCTAGCTGTCACTCCGGGTTCCCTCATGTCTGTGTTTTCCTCGCCCATTGATCCCGGCCTGCTCGTTTGTTTCGGTAATTCCCATTGTCTGCCACGCCCCTGTCGTCATTGTTATCACCTGTTCCCAGTTCTGTGTATATTAGTCCCTGTGTGTCTCATGTCTGTATCGGTTGTTTTGTTCAGTGTCCATGGTCCGTAAGTTTACTGCTCTGTCTTTCATGTGCTCTGTACCTGGTTGTTCTAGTTTGTATGCGTTTTCCCGTGTTTGGTTTTGAGTATTCGTTCGTAGCTTTGGTACCTTGTTTATTCCTTGTGTCGTTATGCCTGTCTACATTTCTTGTTCTGATTGCCCACCCGTTATGACCCCTGCCTGCAACTACGACTCTGCCTTTGGAATTTCCTTGATTAAATCTCGCTCTCCTCAGCGTTTGTGTCCGCCTACCTGTTCTGCCCAGCGCAGATCGTTACAGTACTCCTCATATAGGTACAACACATATGATAATATGCAAACGCTACAGGAAAAGGCAATTAAGAGAACATTGAGTCAAGTGGAAAAAATATATTTTGCTAAAGAAAAAAAAACAGTTAGAAGCTTGCTCATTCTATTTCTCAAATATTGCTCATTCTATTTCTCAAATATTGCTCATTCTATTTCTCAAATATTGCTCATTCTATTTCTCAAATATAGTTTGCACATGATTTTTGAAAAGGGGAAGAGTAAATAAGACTATTAAACAGAAGCCTGTGAAACAGGCTTCACAATTTCATGTAGGCCTACCTCTACAGCAAGCCCTATACGACCCTCTGCTGGATCTGTGATGCATCTGCTCTGTGTAGCAGGAATGGTGCTGCACCAGGCAGGCTGAAGAAACCAGCAGACTGCAGGAGCTTTCTAAACTTTATAAAGCTTCATAATCCACTACCTGCTTATTGCGTTACTTTACATTATGACAAGTGTGGTGACACAGAAACTGTAGCTGTTGGGTACTGTACTAAAACACAGTGTAGCGCTGCACTAACTATCCCGTTCAGGATTGGCTTTCAGTCTTTTTTTTCCTCCTGTTTATGAATCAATTAATTCTCTCATTGCATTGTCCTTATTGCACCATGTCACCACATTGTAGTCAAACGTTAAGGCAAACTTTTCGAATTTTCTATGTAGCAATTATTCCTCCTTTACAACTGTTACCACACGTACAATTGTCCATATGACCATCATTCCCATATTTCATTATAGTGACATAATTTAGACATCTGCATGCAAAGGCAACCTTAAGAAGCTGGACAGCATTCATCATTTTGCTATTTGATTTGTAACAAATGACCCTCTTGAACACACCATTGCTCTCTGTGTTATCTACCATCACGGCCCTCTCTGCACAGTCATCATAACATCCACTGGTTTACACTGCTATATAAAACTCATCTTGCATATCCATTACTTTCTTTAAGTCAGTTTTTGCAGCAAGTCTTGGACAAGTATGAGTTCTTCTCTTTACAAGTGTGCTCTGCACTTACAAGGCAGCCATTGTAAAAAAGAATTAGTTCTTAAATGTCTTGCATGGTTAAAATAACATTTAAATAATCATTTAGCTTGTGTTGCATCTGTGTACTCAGATTCTGAAAAAGTTGTGTACAGTCTACACATCTAAAAGACCTTTCCCCAGTAAATGCATGCCTACATACTGTAGATTTAGAGAACCTGTTTATGGTAAAGAATAACATTCTTTGTTGTTTTTTTCAGAAAAGAGGTATACAATACTCGTGTAGAACTGAATGCATCTATTTTTAATAAGGTAAGAAATGTAAAACAATCAAGAAAAAAAAAATGGAAGACTCCGATCCCAAAGGCACTCAGACACAGAAGCCCATCTCTGCAGCCAGATCCAGAATGTTTGGAATCCCCTCCAGCAGGTCTAGAATGGGCTTGGAGAAGATCACTTCTCCTGTCTTGCTAATGGCAGCATGAAATGTATCCGGCTCCTCACAGAGGACGTTCAGACGAGGCCTTTTGCTGGGAGTTTTAGCCTCATCAGCCTGAGCCCCCAACCCCAAGTTGGAGACATAGAAGACCTCCCTCTTTCTCTTCCTCATATTAGATAAGAGTTGAGTTGTCCTCTGATGCCTGACAGCTTTCTCAATGCGGATGTTGTTGAAGGCCGCACGATATTGCTCCATGTAGGACAGGTACGAAGTGTGGCTGTGTACTTTCCAGTCCCAATAGAGCGGAAGACATTGAGGATGCTGCTGGCAGAGCTGCTGCCAGTAGAGGTGCAGTCTGTTGTACTCCTTTAAGTAGGGGTCCTGCAGGTAGAGCTGCTGCAGGTACAGCTCCTGGTCTGTATGAGGATCCTCTAGGCTGCCAGACATCTGAGGACACTGGGTGACATAACCACCATTGCCAGTAAAGACGGGCACCGGCAGTGTTGTGAGCCAGGGGTTTGCACCTGTTATGGACACACATGGCATAATACCAAAGACTGGTATTTAATATTATTTTATGAATAAGCTTAAGGAAATCCATACTGACAAGCATTTACTAAATTTAGTGTCTTATATACAAGTATAAAATGATACAAATATTTTGTCTCACCATGAGTGATAAAATATGTCTCTCTGAAGTGTTCCTGCCCAGGCTTTGGCAGGTCAGTTCTCCGGAGGTAACAATTCATCATTCAGATGAAAAATGGACAAATATATAATTGGAAATCGCAAAGCAAAATCACATACAACCAGTCCTGAGCTTTTCAGCACGGAAACTGAGCTTCAAACATTACACCTTCCCTACCAAACATTTTAAACCAAACATTCTAAACCAAACATTCCGAAGTTGCTTAGTACATGTTTGCAATTTTTTAACCAAAGAAACTAAACCAGCCACTGACGCAGCCTGGCTGGTACCTGCCTGACGCAGCCTGGCTGGTACCTGCATGGTTCTTAAACATTTTCCAAGGTCAAATTCAAGCACATTTGTGGTCCATTTTTTATATTTTCCAGCATCTTACAGCTCTAGTGAATTACACCTTTATACAAATACACACATCCTCAAAATGATTAATTCACTTTTTTCACATTAAAAGAGATGGCACTGTGTTTGGTAACAGCAGAAGTCAATGTTAAAATAGATGGTAATAAATGCTAAAATAGATTTAATATTGGTAAAGATTAGCCCAAGCAAGCATATATTGGTAGTTTAATGGTAATGGTAGTAATTTTCAAAATCCACTTAATGTCTTCACATTGTCAGGTTTTGCGCTGGAATTACAATGCTTATATTTCTAACGTAATACAAGCAACTTTTAGTCAGTTATAAATTCTAGCATTTTCAAATGCTTTAGGCAGAATTCCAGCACTTTTCAACCCTGAACCCTGGGAGTCATTCTTATTTGTTTAGTTTGCCTAGTTTGAAAAAAAAAAATTTTTAATAACAAAAAAAAAAACAGATGTCATCAGCTCCAGATGTTTTGTATTCTTTTGTGAATATACATTCATGAGTCTAGTCACTGTAAGTATTCTCAATACAAACACATGCAGAATGAAAATCTCCAGACCATTTTTCAGCAGCATGTGAAGGCAGTGCAGGGCATGTGTGTATGTGAAAAGAACCATCACTTTTGTTGACTTCATAGATGCGCTGCTTTTAACACACACACACACACACACACACACACAGTGGCGGACTTAGAAATTTGGGGGCTCAAGGCGAATTTTGCTATGGGGCCCATCAATATTAATATGCGAGAAATAAGTCAGCTAATCAGGGGGCCCCTACAGTGGGCTGCAGTGGGAGGGGCCCAAGGCAGTTGCCTAGCCACGCCTCTATGCAAAGACCGCCTCTGCACACACACACACCTGGATGGGAAGAGTTACTTCAAAAATGAATTCCTCAGTGCAGGTTGCCAAGTATTCCCACCCAAAGGAGTGTACTTCAGATTCAGGAAGTTAAAATCCCTCCCAATAATTTTGGTCCAACTGCCTGACTTGCTAATTGGCTCAGACCAGTGAACTGAAATAAGAAGTAAGAGTTTCTGTTTCTGGTGACGATCTGATCTCTTGTAACTATATAATTCAGTACTTCACATACTTTTCTGCTACTCCTGGCTTCCTCATACAATACCACAGCTCCTGTCTCGGTACTCTATCATAGCAGGGCTTAATTTGAGCCGGATCCTGCCGGAACAGGATCCATGAACTCTTTCATTTTGAAGGGTGCGTTCCGGGAACTGTCTGCCTCGATCCGGTAACTTTCAAGCCTACTAATTATAAGTTATGAAGAAATCTGTCTGCGTTGAACCAATTAATTGAACAAATAATTCTATAAAAGACATTTTTAAACACAAGATCCACATTCAGGCTTCCTAAATCACATAAGAGCTCTCCCTTTTAGCGATGCCTTTCCGTGTCTCCCCTATAAAGCTAGTTATACTTTCGCGAGTGACCGTAGCGAGCGACTCCGCACACCTCGAGCGCGTCACATTTTGTGCAGTGTTCTCCGTAACCACGGATGTAATTTTGGGGGGGGACGGAGGGGACGGGGGGGACATGTCCCCCCCACTTTTTCAAAAGCCGGTTTTGGTCCCCCCCAGTTTTTACGGTTAAAATCAAATATTTAAATAGCGACGAATCCATGTCCCCCCCACTTTTGAAATCAAAATTACGTCCATGTCCATAACGATATGTGGTAGTATAAAGAAACACCCCTCAAAAACAGGGGAAGGAACATTTTCCTGACAAATTTTAATGTTGCAATGTGCAGACATCCCAAGTCTCCCGGAAGCTGCGGGAGTCTCCCGCATTTCGGTAGTGTCTCCCTGATACCCGCGAGTGACATATAATCTCCCGGAATTCAGAACGAGTGACCCACACAAACGCGCACACAGGCGACAGACTTTTTTTCTCTAATCGCAAGTGGGAAGGAGAGAGAGGAGGTTCTGATTGGCCTGTTCTCCACTCAACATCTTACTTACATTCGCAAGATTCTGTTAAATAACCCAGTCAAAAACTCCACTGCTGTCTCTCCCAAACATTTCCATGCCTCCACTGGAATATCATCTGGTCCAACTGCCTTACCACACTTCATTCTCTGAATTGCAGCCCTAACTTCCTCCTTGCTCACCTGGGGCACTTCCTGATTCACAACCTCTACCTCTTCTAACCTTCTTTCCCTTTCATTCTCTTGATTCATCAGTTCCTCAAAATACTCCTTTCACCTTCCCAAGACACTCTCCTCACCAGACAACACATTTCCATCTTTATCCTTTATCATCCTAACCTGCTGCACATCCTGCCCATCACGGTTTCTCTGTCTAGCCAATCTGTACAGATCCTTTTCCCCTTCCTTAGTGTTCAACTTCTCATACAGCTTGCTATATGCCTTCTCTTTAGCTTCTGCCACTGCTCTCTTTGCCTTACGACACATCTCCTTGTACCTCTGTCTACTTTCTTCATCTCGCTGAAAATCCCAATTCTTTTTAGCCAACCGCTTTCCTCTCAAACTTTCCTGAACTTCCTCATTCCACCACCACGACTCCTTGTTTATCATTCTCTGTCCTGAGGTCACACCAAGTACCTTCCTAGCCACATCCCTGACTGCATTTGAAGTTTCATCCCAGGTATCCAGAACACCACCACCATTACCCAGTACCTGCCTCACCTCATCCCTGAATTTTACACCACAGTCCTCATCCTTTAACTTCCACCACCTGATCTTAGGTTCCACTCTCACTCTCTTCCTCTTCTTCACCTCCAAAACCATCCTACATATCACCATCTACCCAACACCTCCTCATTACCACTGTTCCCTCCACCAACATGTCCATTTAAATCTGTTCCAATAACCACTCTCTCTTCTTTAGGAACCTGCAAAACAACTTCATCTAACTCTCTCCAGAATTCTTCTTTCTCCTCCACATCACAACCTACCTGAGGAGCATAAGCACTGATGACATTCATGATCACCCCATCAATCTCTAACTTTATACAGAACACCCTGTCACTTACTCTCTCTATACATACCTGTCAAGTTTTTTATTTAAAAATAAGGGAAAATTTCCGCTGGTTGCTGTGAACATTCCCACCAGCCCAACCAAGGTTCAGGACCCCTTATATTTTACACAAAGTCTTTTTTGGAACACCTTCTCTCTCATTACATTCATCCATCTCTGATTTGTTTGTCAGGTGTGTTGTTCCCGCTGTCAGCACTAATCTCGCGAGAACTGACACTCGGGCTTCTGCAGTTTGACATTTTTGCGAGACTAGTGACATAGTTCATTTTGGAGAGTCACTTGAAAGCTTTATTTAAAATTATTATATTATAATACCTGAAATTATTAATACGGGACGACGGGAGAGAGGAGTAAAATACGGTAGTTTCCAGGCCAAAACGGGAGACTTGACAGGTATGGCTATATGGGGGTTAGGTGGATATACTAATAATAATATAGCATCTAATATTCATAAACATCTAACATAACATCTAATGATACCAATTATAGCCAACACTACATAGGCCTACTTTTAAATCCAGACTGAAAACCTTCATGTTTGAGCAGGCCTTCAGCTCAGTTTAATTACCTTTACTCTGTAACGGCACTTTTATCTTCATTAATTTAACTTACTTTAAATCTACTGTTTTAATCATGCTTCCTATTTTAGATTTTATTGTGTTTGTTTCCTTTTTATGTTTAATTTTAATATTTTATTTTTATCTTCTTATCTTTGCTCCCTCTTTAGATCTGCTTTTAGTTGAACTTTGTCTCTCTCCTCAGCAGAAACTTATTGCAGAGGTTGTGACTTCTCTCCTGGTGTGTGTATACACAGGCGACGCCAGACACAGTTCATAGGGAACTGTCAGGATCATGGGATGTAACTCGACAAGAGTCCAGAGGTCTGGCGGTCAAACTCAATGGGGGGGGGGGGGGGGAGTGGGTGGTATACAGGTGGCACCATTGGTGGCACCAGGTGGCCGCGCATAACTGTGGGCTGACGAGCACACAGTTCGCAGAAAACCAGTGAGAGTGAAGGTCGCACTCTGTGTGAGTGATGTGCACATGCACGTAACACCAGACAGCAGAACTATTATTTTATTTTACTACATCAGACATTGTCATCCCTGCATGATGCACAAAACAGATATATGACAAAGTTCATTAGGAAATGTTGAAGGTGCGGTATGAATGCAGATTATGAATGTGTTATTTGCAGCTAACATGGTGATAACTGGCTGAACCATTTCTTGATTGGAGGTCACCACAAAGCTGATATGAAGAGAGATGAAGAGAGCAGGGGCCCCAGAATGAGGAGGAGACTCTGTGTAGTGCTGCCAGCACTGTTGCACAAGTTCCCCTCACAGCACTTCACAGCCATCATTATATTTATTAAGTTAAAGAATGGTACAGAGTTATCGCATGTGCTCTTGGTTGCACATCTACTCACAGCCAGAGGCGGACGAAGTACTCAATTTCATTACTTGAGTCAAAGTACAGATACCACTGGTCAACAGTGTTGCCATAGTTACTTTGAAACAGTAATCCGACTACTGACTACTGACTACTTCTTTAAAAAGTAACTCAGTTAAGTTACTGACTACTTGCTTTTAAAAGTAACTAAGTTAGATTACTTTTAGTTACTTTCAGCAGAGGCTGATCCCCCGCCCCTATAACATGAAAATGACTACCAGTTCTGCCAATACTCACTTTATTGACATGTATTTTAACCGGAACATCAAAAATGACACTGGCATTTGTAAACTTTTTCTTGAAATAGGCTTACATGTTTTTTAAATAAATAAATAAGACAGTCTTTCTGTTCAACTCCGCCCACTTACAGGGTTGCCAACTGTCACGCATTGAGACACACGCATTTGACTGTCTTCACACGCTTACGCCACACTTCCGATATCTCACGCCGAAAAAAAAATCCAGTTTATTTACCTCTGATCCACATCTATGATTCAATGAGTTACTAGTTCGATCTGGCGCCAACCACCGGCGATCGATCGATCGCGATATAATACTGAATTTAGTCAATTTTACACCCCGCCCGGTAACAATTTACGTTCGCCGCCAAGCCCCGGTTTTTTTTTTTTTTTCAGGTTTGACGTTGTGTTTTTGAAAGTAGACAGCACTCTGTCGCCAGGACAGAGTGTACAACGGACCTTAATGTTGTCTTCCTTAGCCGAAATAAAATCAAAATAATGCCTGTATTTCCAGCTGCTAAAGGCGAACCTCTCCTTCCATCTGACTTTGGCGCCGCAGAGCAGAGATGACGTAACCGCGTAAGAAACGTGTAGCCAAAAAATAAGAATGAATAAATATAACCTACGTTCCCCCGAAATGCAGAAATAGTAACGCACGATGTTTTAGATAAGTAACTTTAATCTGACTACTAGTTTTTAAATAGTAGTTGCGTTAGACTACTCGTTACTGAAAAAAGTAGTCCGACTACAGTAACGCGTTACCGGCATCACTGCTGGTCAAATGCTACTCCGATACAAGTGAAAGTTGCATGTTCAAAATCTTACTTAAGTAAAAGTACTGAAGTACTTGCTTTTAAAAATACTTAAGTATTAAAGTACACCTTCCGTCACATTTGTAAAAAAGTTATAGTTTAAAAGTATTATACATCCTACCAAATCCTCTTTGGGCATAATATTCATACAGTCTTTGATAATAATCCATAAGGCATATTCCAATGATGTACATCATTCAGGTAGTGGTAGCAGAAAAGTTTAACCTACACTTTAGTTTAAGGAACAAAAACATTTTTAAAACCACAATTCACTGATTAGCCTAGCCTAACCTGTTTAAGCAAATTATGTTACCATATTAAAAGTCAATAATAAAATGACGGTTTTCTCTCTTTGCTAGTTAGGTATTCAGTCATTGTTGTGGGCTGTAAACTTCTATCAACCACTATAGCCCAGCGTGTTCGTTTGATGGGAAGGAGATAGCAAGAACAACCATACCAAAATTATAGCAATAAACAAAAAAGGCCTTTATTAAAACAGAGATATCTCTGGGGATCTCACATTCTAACATTTTACATCAGAGACCCAACAAGTGTTTGAGCATGCCGTCTTTATATATGATTTCTCCGCCCCCAAACGCTTAGATCTTCTTCTATACCTTACATGGTGTTGTTCTTCAAGCATACAATACTTCTCTTTCTTCTCTGCAATCCCAACATGGACATATGGTTCCTGTCTATGGACTGATAGGCCGGCAAGAGGCCACCATTCATGAAGATGCTGTAAATTCATATTTCCTCAACGTCGGCACAATCAGGCCTACGCCTTCTGCTTTTTAGATCTCACTCTACAGTGTGGTTTGCTCAACATCCTCTCCCTAGGGTTCACAGCTCGGACACATCTTAGACAGTGGTTACATTTTACTTCTACATTAAACAATGATTACACTTCACTCCTTTTAAACAGTGATTACATTTCGCTTCTGTATTATGTTAAAAGAATAAACAAAGCATGTGTTAATTGCTACACAAAAAACCCCAAATCACAACATCATCCAATACAACATTATGCTACAGTCAATATAAACAAAGACAAAGTAAAATTAGCAGTGTGGCATCTTGGTAGTCTAACCTTGCTACAACCTTTTGCAGTATGGCTAAAGCCCACCAACTCCATGCCACCCAACATGCTAACAAACTCTTTTCAAACTAGAAATCACAGCCACATTCGAATTATTGACATTAATTCTACACTGACATTAGAATGGAAACATTATTTGACAAGATTCGATTAACCCACACGGTTTCCCTTATTGATGTTTTCGTAGTTTGAATTACTTGCCAATATAATGTTAACATTATTTATAGTGATCCTAGCAGACCTAGCAGTGGAGTGAGCAGGCAAAGTCATTTCACTAGCCTTACTGCAAAGCTCCTCTGACTACATAGTCACTTAACAAAACATTTAGGCTGCATACCGTAATATACCAGTCCCCCCAGGATTTCGCGGGCCTTTTTTGTGATTGTTGCGGGCTAAAATGTTTGATGTTGCGGGTGTTTTTCAAAAAATTTGGGGGGGGGGGGGGCGCCAGAGCGAACTAGTAACTCATAGATATGGATCAGAGATAAATACATTTTATCTCTGACTTTAAACTTTATCTCAGTTCAAAGTTTAAACTTATAAACTTTATCTCAGACCCTCGCCGCTTGCGTGCGCTGCAGTGACTTCGCGGGCTACCGTTGCATTGTGGGGAATGTAGTGTTTGTGGGTGCAAAACACCATCGTGCGGCTGTGGCCTGCGGGCCAGTTCTAATAGTAATTAAATATCATCCAGGAGGCCATAGATAATCAATTCGCGGGTCGGATCTGGACAGTTTATCCCCGTTTTCATGTAGTGTACCGGGATACTGCTTTTCCCAATCTTTTTGCCGTTATTTTCGTCGCTCATGCTGCTTTCAGTCTGCTCCTCTTGAACGTATATACGGAGGTAAGGTGGGAGTTTGTCGACGTCACATCAAGACGACATCAGTGATTGGTCAAATTTGCGGGAAAGTTGCGGTGATTGGCTGAAGTTGCAACACCGCCCTGAATTCGCGGGGTTTGCTTGAAGTTGCGTTGAAGTTGCAAATCGCAACATCGCAACTTTCTGGAGGGTCTGATATACTTCCTCAGGTGGGACGGTGAATTTTGGTATGCAGTGATATAGTTTGTTTTTTGGCAAACAAAGTATGCATTTAAAACGATAGGAATGATTCATCCGTTCAGAAAACTGGAACATTTTGTCGAGATACGGCCATGGGTGCAAAAGAGCATGCCAGGGTTGCCAGCTCTCACGCATTGAGCGTGAGACACACGCATTTGACCGTTTTCACACGCTCTCACGCCACACTTCCGATATCTCACGCAGATAAAAAATCTAGTTTATTTACCTCTGATCTATATCTATCAACCACCGGCGATCGCGATATAATACTTAATTTGTGTCCATTTTTCACCGCCCCGGTAACGTTCGCCACCCCCCGATCAACAATTTACACTCGCCACCAAGTCCAGGTTCAAATCTCCCTCCAAGCGATCTTGAAAAGTTGGCAACCCTGGCATGCTCCATCACCGCCGTCTCCGCTCATGTTGCTGTTATTTAGGAAAAGAACGACTAGCGACACCGAACTTGATTTTACACCTCACAGACACATCCTTGATTGCTGATAGGCTGTCACCTGTGAAAATACTATCGGGGGAGGGGAGGAGAGTTGTGTGTGGAAGTAACGAGTAACGAGAGCTGGACAGAAATGTAGTGGAGTGATAAGTACTGTATTTGTTATTCAACTGTAGTGAAGTGAAAGTCATAAGTATTTTTTAAAAAATCAACTTAAGTAAAGTACAAATACTCAAGAACTGTACTTAAGTACAGTACTTAAGTAAATGTACTTCGTTACTGCCCACCTCTGCTCACAGCTGCCTTAATGCAATTTGCATTACCTGAGTGAGAGAAAGGAAGAACAGACAGAAATAGTAGATCCAGTGAAACCTGTAGACTTCGGTAATGCACGTATATTTCCATTATGCCACAGACACCCAAATCTAATTGATTGAGTTATTCGTTTAGTAGTTTTTATAAAATTCCAGTGGAAGATTGCTGTGTTCTGCTGCTCGAATGGCCCTGCACTATGAGTTATAGTCACATATTAGAATAACTAAAAATAACTTTGTAAAAGGTGCAGCACTCCACATCTCTATTTAAGAACCTCTAGGATGTGAGAAATATTTGCCTTTTCTGTACCTGGAAATTCAAAACTCAACCATCTTTAATTACGTAAGCAGAACACACTGTACTTTTGTCATGTATGAACGTTCTGGCCTCATCATCTAAGCAGATAGTTAGATTTTTACCAGTTGTATTAATGCAGTGGTCTTCATCTCCCTCACAGTTCACTGTTTCTAAGCAGTTCTTGCCACTGCAACACTTCATCCCATTGGGCGGCTGATAGGGTAAAGCTATCGGGAAACACCCACAAACTTTAAAATAAATAAACCCAGTCAGCTTCTTGTTGGCTGCCTACATGAGAAAACAAGTTAAAACTGTTCAGATTTGACTCCCTTATATCATTAGAATATAAGAGACATTAGAATAATACTGCCCCCATCTCAACCCACACACTGAGAATTGCCTAAGCCATTTTGTGCCAAATCATTAAGTGTCAAATCTGCTACCATTATGTCAAAGCTCAGAGCTAATCACAGGAGCTGCTCTGATGTTGGCTGCACACATCAGCACGTCCCAGCCTCAGAGGACAAAAAAAAAGAAGATAGAAGTTTATTTTTGATGGTAACATGACTCAGCTGCAGGTAAGTAACAGTGAGTAAATTACGACACAGACACAGAAACAAAACACACACACACAAAGGCCAGGAAAAATGCACAGAATAAATTCAATATGTAGACAAACACGGACACCAACAGGTGGCAGGTGGGGGCGGGACACATCTGTTTGTGTAATGGCTCTGTAAATAGTCTCATCACCATTAAATACCCTAATTTGACTCCATAGTTAGCTTGCCTTCTGCCTTCTCTTGTATGTTGTCTGTGTTTGTTGATAAATGCTCACTGTTTGCACCATTCTCTCTGAACATAAAGAGGATATGAACACATATCTGTTGTGGTTTGAATACATATCCGTTAACACCTTGTTGTGGTTTGAATACATTTCCATTAAAACCTTACTGTGGTTTGAATACATTTCCATTAAAACTTTACTGTGGTTTGAGTGTGCATGCTCACTCCCCACTTCCACCTGCTGCTGTAATTGCTGGATGCAGTGTGAGAATTTCTGAACATACACATAATAGTATTCATAACAGTTTTGTTTTGTTTATGTAAACACTTGCTCAATAACTGTAAAGTATACTCCTAAACATTTATTGGTTTGCCAAATATATATTAAGCTAGCCACACAAATTGCATCATACGGTCATGAAATGTAAAGAAAAGACTAATTTAAAAGGCTGAAATTGAGTTTTGAGAAAGAATATCCTCCTACACGATCCCTGTATAGATAATCCAATCAGAGAAACTCCTTCCCACTTCTCACCCACTCACAGGCCAACTTCCTCTTGATCTTCAGGGAAGTTCTTCAGACACTTTTCTGGAACAAGAAAGAAGAAAAATAAATTTGTGAGCAGTAGGGCAGGCAGTTTCAGCTACAATCCCTCTGCACTAGGAAACATGAGAACCCAAACATGGTATGACATCTTTTTAATCACTATGGAGATTAGAAGCAATGGAGAGGAAGAGGGTCCCAGCCTGCCAGCGGTTTAATGAGTCCATCATCCCAATGCCGATATCACGGTGAATGTGATGAGGAGAGAGGTCAGTGCAATTACAGGCTTGCGGAAGCAGAATGCCGAGCAAATAGAGCTTTTTGAAACACAGTGGCGACAAGAAGTCAAACAAAGACTGACAAAGAACAGGCAGGCAAGACGCACAAATAAACTAACGATAATAAGTTACAAGTGCAGCACGTAACAGTCACAAGACAAGAGACACATCATATTAACACAGAACTCTTTCTCTATTACGTCTTTCTAAGGTACTAATTGTTTGTCACTGCATTAAGCCTTTTCATGTCCTTCCTGCCTTATGAACAAGGAGATTTATTATACAGCGCATTTGACTTCATGGACTCATTCATTGCATTCAGTCCGCACAAAAAAGTCTATATGTTACCTCTGGTTCATAAACGGCCATGGCACTTATTTTCAACCCAGCACACTTGAGTGTAACTAGGGTAATCTTCAGGAAGCCACACCCACTTTAATCAGCTGTATTTAGGTCCATATCAAATCCTTCCACCTTTTCCAGCATTCTCACCTTTCCATCAATGGAGCTGCAGCTCACACTTGTTCTTCTCTGCATGCTTTTTTCCAAAGGTACAGATGGTTATGTACATTTACATGTGAACAATCAAAATATAGTTAGTTTCAACACTTCAATAACTAAATATTTTTATTTTTGATTTTTTTAAATACTTCAACTCACCATTGAGGTGTTGCTTTGGGAAACAATGATTTAATCAATGCAAAGTTTGTAGTTGAATATTGGCAGATAATCAGTTACAGTTTAAGACATCATGCTTGCCATTTGGTCAACTGTACAGCAAACCTGATTGTAATAAGCTACTTCTCTAATTATGTAATATCTTCTTGCAAAACGATATTGCAGAAATATTAACTGTAACTGTCTCAACTGTGTGTTTTTTTTATTGTGGTCTTGGTCTCTAGCACAGGCTCTGAAATGTTATCAGTGTATTCCAAGGACAAATGGAGCGTGCACTGAGACAGAGACACACTGTGCTGATTTGTGTGCCAGTAAGACTGCCACTGTAAATGAAAGTGAGTAAGAATAAATTATATTCTATTGTCTAATTAAGTATGTAGGAATCTGGACCCCAACTCCGTTAGTTGTTATTATTTTACTTCATAATCTTATTTGAAATAAACACGTGGATTTTCACAGATGGTACACACATGGATTTCCATATTAAGACTTGTGCTGTCCCTGCTGAGTGTGTTAATGGGAGTCTCAGCACTGGATTTTTTAATCAAACCTTCAGCACGAAATGCTGCAGTACTGACCTCTGCAACAGACAAAGTGTGCCAGGTACCACCAAAAGCTTCTCAGTAGGAACACCATGCAACACCATTTTCACCAACTTACATCATAATGTGCCTATACTTTAGCAGCTGTTTCTTTGGAGTGAAAAATACAAATGTATGGGATGTTATATCCTGCCAATGCAATTTCACTTTATTTTTGATGTTGTGCAGAATGACCTGCATGAAATAAGTTCACTGCTCTGTTGACGTTCCTTTGTTTACCCCCCCCCCCCCCCCCCCCCACCAAGCTCTACCAGCGCAGTTTCCCAATGGAAGAAGCTGTTACATCTGTGACATTCTGGGCAAGAACTGCTCAGAAATTATGGGATGTGAGGGAAATCAACATTACTGTATTACTGCAACAGGTGAAGTTAAAGGCATTCTGTCAGGGCATTCTAACTCTCCAGATCTAAAAGATTCTGTCAGAGCATTCTAACTCTCCAAATCTTTATAGGATTCTAACACTCCAGATCTAGAACATTCTGTAACTGAACATTTCGTGAACCCTTTCATGAAAGTCTAGCACATTTGTTTCAATATGTCAAAATTATGGAAAAACAGCTTATCCGCACACAAAGCTTCCTTATCACATGTTCATTTGATCAGCTTTGGCTATGAAGAGAAAGAAATGTTTTAGTGGACCACAATATTTACTATTCACCATCTGATTTCCTTTTAGAAGCTTATTGGTTCGCTCACAAATCTCATGTTGGCTTATTCCAAAGTCACTCGTGAATGCCCTGTGCAAATATTTATTTTGCTTTATACTGGCTTGTTAATGACTTTAAATTATCCCTGTCACCTACGGGAAAAAATCCCATTAAGATAAAATGAGACTGCACTTTCACAATAAATAAAAATAAATAAAATAATTGGTTTTGCAGGGCAATGAAAAATAAGATTAACTTGTGTTTGGCTTTTCTCTCAGTTGAAACAGCAGGTAAAAAGATGACTATAAAGGGATGTTCCAGTAAAAGTTACTGCACTGGGGCTGCCCTGAGGCTGCAGATGGCTGGCAGCAGCTCGGATGTGAAGTGCTGTGCCGGAGACCTGTGTAACTCTGCTGTGAGCGTTAGGATGAGTCTCCTCATGTTGACACCTCTGCTCTCCTCCACCCTCTTACACTGAGCTCGGCCTGATCAAGCATCTCTCTCACCAATTCACCTCCTACAAGGAAATCAGTCTATTTTACAACGTTCTGTGCACTTTTTTATCATATTGTTGGTTGCCTGAAGGCTGAGACATTATAAAACATTATCGTATCATTCTATGTCTGATTACTTGATTGTTTCATTTAAAAAATGGAAATTAATATGGAAATGTGAAATGAAAGACTTTTAAAATTAATGTAATCTGGTGTCATCTGCCTTGATTTAATGTAATATTTTATTTAATTGCCTCTTAATAACCCTTGTGTAACAAGTTTGCTTGTTTCATCAGAAAATAAACCCTCCATGTGAACTTGCATTAAAGAATGTGCGTGTGCAGTTGCAGTAAATTCAGTAAATGGAGTCAAATCCGGATGTGAATCCCAAACTCAAAACACCCGCAAAGTCACCACACAGGATGCAGACGATGCACAGAGGAAGCTGCATAGCCAATGCAACAGCAATGCTAAGTGTTCCTCTTTCAAAAAGAGCTTTTGTCAGATTATATGATGCAGTGAAATCACTATAAAACGTCTAGCTCATTCATTACATAACCATTGCCACAGAAAAAAGAGCCATTACATAAATACAGCAGGAAACGGCTGCTGCAAACCCTCTGTCAGAAGAAGAGTTTTTATGTCCTGTGTGCTGTAACATCTTCAGGGATCCTGTTAAACAGGACCTCTCTCTCTCTCTCTCTCTCTCTCTCTCTCTCACTCACACACACACACACACACACACACACACACACACACACATACACACAGCCGGCCCTGACCAATGTGGTGCCCTTGGCGAGATTTTGGTTGGTGGCCCCTGCATCATCAATCATTGGGTTGATTGTATCAGTATTAAAGAAACAAATAAAAAGCAAATGAGTTATAAATATTATATATATATATATAAATATAAAAAAAATAAAAATTATTTTACATAAAGTAGTGCAGAGAACAACTTTTAAATAATAATAATAAATAAACAACAACTATGCCCAGTGCAAATCAGTGCATTTTGCTTACTGCAACATTGTTATTATTTCAAAAATGAACAGAGGAGCATATGTGTGTTTTAATATACATTTATTTTAAAAACTTGCTGAGCTAAGCTAATAATAACACCTATTGGGCAGTATGATGACAGTATTGTAAAATTGGGGCAGTATATTAACCTCATCTAAAAAAAAATTATTTTGTACAGTCTAATTGTACAATCTAATTTGTTGATGCTATTAAATGCTATTTTTTTCTCTTTCTGTGTACAATTGTCCCTCTGGTTCCTTCTCAGATCGTGTTGTCCACATTGAAAAAGTAAGTGATTATATTTCTGTTTCGATCACCATATTGTGCCACACATTGTGTTTGTGAAATAATTCTGATACATTTAGAGCTTCAGTATTTGGTGTCTAATTTCAGAAACATTATATATGAAAAAAAAATATATATATATATATATATATATATATATATATACTGCTCAAAAAAATAAAGGGAACACTAAAATAACACATCCTAGATAGATCTCAATTAATAAAAATCTTTTAAATCAGTTGAAAATCTCTCATTTCTACCTGTTGTCTGTTCCATTTGCACAAGAGCAGTTGAAATTGATTCACAATCAGTGTTACTTCCTATCTGAACACGAAGTGTGGATGACTTGGAGTTACATTGTGTTGTTTAAGTGTTCCCTTTATTTTTTTGAGCAGTGTATATATATATATTGATATTGATGTGCAAACATTTTGATAGATACAGTACATTGATGTATTTGTGACGTTTGGTGCAGGCTGAAGGATGAGACTTGTTCTCAGGCTGTAACAACGATGTCACATTTATTTTGTGGGATTGTGCAGAATGCGCACACAGAACATCAAAAACGAACTACGTGAGACGCAACAAAGACGAGCACAGGAAGTCACACACACACACACACGCTTTATACACATTAACTAATAAGCACAGCGTGAAACACATTAGACTAATGACATGAGTGAACACACACACACACACACCCAACCACACCCCTACATGTACATACATGGACACGGACTACGTAGACACATGCCCCAAAGGGAGGGGTCCAGGGCTGTAGCGTGACAGTATTTAATAGTGGGCTGTACAAAACACGCATATATTGCAGATGTTTATGTACAAGTAAAGTATTCCATACATGTTCCCTATAATTGCTCCACAATAATGTTCAAACTCAAGTTAAGTCCGAAATTACATATTAAACAGAATGCACTAGATTTGAATCACTGTGCAAGTGCTCCACCGGTAAAGCAGTAACTAGACTCTTTCAGTACGCAAGTGTGAAGTACGCACACAACATCATACATCCTGCGTCCATCGTCTTACCAGTGTCGCTTGACTTTACCACTACAGTTCAATGACCCCATGACCTTTGAATTCCATGAAGAAAACGTTCAAAATGACCTGAGATAAATTTAAACACCCGCGAGCCCCGTAAATTCACACAGCACAGATGTTTTTAAGAAGAGCATAATAAAAATACAAAAATATCTTTAAATCGTGTGGTGGAAATTTGGTCTTTGGCCTGACCAAATTTTTTTGGCCTGCCAAATAAGATCTCAAACGGACTCAGGCCCGTTCTCCCCCGGAGATCTCAGAGTTAATCCATGCCCCGTTAAAACAAATCACTGCACTCCCTTCTAGGATGTTCACACAGTATCTCACTGACCTCACCATCAGTACGGCTACTATTACATGCACCCATTTTGCTGCTTCTGCGGAGAGAGACAACTACTCACCCACGCTCTCTCATACCACAAACACTCACATAGAGCGCGACCTTCACTCTCACTGGTTTTCTGCGAACTGTGTGCTCGTCAGCCCACAGTTATGTGCGGCCACCTGGTGCTCGACTCCCAGCCGAGGGTGAAACTCCCAATCACTCAGTTACCCTGCCTGGTAACCTCCAATGGTGCCACCTGTATACCCTCCCATGGAGTTCGACCGCCAAACCTCTCAACTCTTGTCGAGTTAGATCCCCTGATCCTGACAGTTCCCTATGAACTGCGTCTGGCGTCGCCTGTGTATACACGCACCAGGAGAGAAGTCACAAACTCTGCAATAAGTTTACCTAACACTTTGTACTCACCAGGGTTTAGTTAACTTAACTGTTCGTCTGTTTCTGGGAAAACTCCAACGCCGAGGAGGCAGACACCTGCGAGTCCTGCCCAACGGAATTTGTCGTTGGCTGACTGAAGTAAGGTCTTCAGGAACTAAGCGCTTACTCTCCCCCTCAGGTGTGCCGTCCTCAGTCGTGGAGTCCCATCTGGGGTGCCAAAATGTGTTAGAAATTCTGAAACCCTTAAATGGTGAGCACAATAAAAGTCAGAAGCAGTTGGGATAGATAATAAAGTGCAATGATTTATTTCAACAAAGCATGGATTAACCCCTGAGATCTCCGTTACAAACACGCCAGGTGTCTGTCACAGAGAGAGCTAATTCCCCATTCCGAACTCTCATCTTTTATACGTTTAATCATCAATACACACGTGTCCACGAGGTGAACACGAGGTGATCAACCAAATGTGATTGGACAATACATAGAATAATTAACACTGATTTGACAGATGCATATGATGCATGTCCCCTCCTCGTGATGTCATGACAGACTGAGTGTCGCCGTAGTCCCTTCCAAATAGAGATTAGGCGTCTCCAGCAAGGTCAGTTTAGGAACACCAGAGGAACATCAGATTAGGCCTCAGCCGAGGCCAGAGAACACACACACACACATCTGAGGCCTACTGAAGTCACGAGAATGGCTTCAGTGCCATGATTAACACACATATATGTAAAAAGATCTCTAACACTCTAAGAAAGCCTGACATAAATGGAAATCACCAAATTTCCACCACAATCGTTAACATGAGAAAACCCATAAGCCAGCTGTCGACATATTTTATACTCTACATAAGCTGTTCACATTCACATTACCAGTTCTCACTACTATTTCGCTTACATTATCGGAGATGTGCATGAGTGTAGCACCTGTGTTGGGTGCCAAGTGGGTAAATAAAAAACAGTGACTTAAACAATGAAAATATAATCATAAATACACTGCTCAAAAAAATAAAGGGAACACTCAAACAACACATCCTAGATCTGAATGAATGAAATATTCTCATTGAATACTTTGTTCTGTACAAAGTTGAATGTGCTGACAACAAAATCACACAAAAATCATCAATGGAAATCAAATTTATTAACCTTGGATGCCTGGATTTGGAGCCACACACAAAATTAAAGTGGAAAAACAAACACACTACAGGCTGATCCAACTTTGATGTAATGTCCTTAAAACAAGTCAAAATGAGGCTCAGTATTGTGTGTGGCCTCCACGTGCCTGTATGACCTCCCTACAACGTCTGGGCATGCTCCTGATGAGCTGGTGGATGGTCTCCTGAGGGATCTCCTCCCAGACCTGGACTAAAGCATCTGCCAACTCCTGGACAGTCTGTGGTGCAACGTGACGTTGGTGGATGGAGCGAGACATGATATCCCATATGTGCTCAATCAGATTCTGGTCTGGGGAACGGGCGGGCCAGTCCATAGCTTCAATGCCTTCATCTTGCAGGAACTGCTGACACACTCCAGCCACATGAGGTCTAGCATTGTCCTGCATTAGGAGGAACCCAGGGCCAACCGCACCAGCATATGGTCTCACAAGGGGTCTGAGGATCTCATCTCGGTACCTAATGGCAGTCAGGCTACCTCTGGTGAGCACATGGAGGGCTGTGCAGCCCTCCAAAGAAATGCCACCCCACACCATTACTGACCCACTGCCAAACCGGTCATGCTGAAGGATGTTGCAGGCAGCAGATCGCTCTCCACGGCGTCTCCAGACTCTGTCACTTCTGTCACATGTGCTCAGTGTGAACCTGCTTTCATCTGTGAAGATGAAACACTGTGCTGATCTCCTAACCAGCTCACACTTGCACACTATAACACACACTTTTACTGACACAGTATTCCCGTTATTCTGCAATTACAGTTACTCTCCTATGAGGATCTTACCAGCAAAGATATCAGTAATAACAGAACAGCACAGTTAATGTTGCCTTGAACTAATCTTCATACATATAATGAGTGAACTGTAGATTATAGATCTATTAAAATACTACATTAGGATGAAGTATTCTACATTCTATACACCCCCCCCCCATCAACAATTTACACTCGCCACCCCCTCCAGGTTCAAATCTCACTCCAAGTGATCTTGAAAAGTTGGCAACCCTGTAGTAATGTATGCCAGCCCCTGGCCATGCCTTCTCTCTTTCTTCAGAAATGTGTCTTTCTTGGGTTTTCTTTCTTTCCATCCTTATATCTTCCTGTCTATCTCAATATTTCTTCTTGTGAATTCTTCTTCTTAATTGCAAACATAATTTATTGATCTTAATAACCATAAAAGGGCATTACTTAACAAAGGAAACCCTTTGTTTTGTTTTTGTTCCATTTCATGCCGTCAGTATTGGCTCCACGTGGAAAAGGAATGTCTCAAGAACTGAGAAAGAAAAGCCGGAGAATTTTCCAGACGTTAAACTTCAAATTCAGGGCGGTTAGGGAACTGGTCTTGTGACCGGAGGGTTGTGGGTTCGATTCCCAGACCTGAGGCCATGACTGAGGTGCCCCTGAGCAAGGCCCTTAACCCTCAATTGCTCACTTGTATAAAAAATGAGATAAAAATGTAAGTCGCTCTGGATAAGGGTGTCTGCCAAATGCCATAAATGTAAATTATGACAGCTCCAGTGATGTGGACTGGATCCCTCAGCATGAATGGAGGGTGTTTGACAGGGGCTAACTGTGGACTAACAATTCTTAGTTTATTTTTCTTTATTTTTTAATAAAGAAAACTTTATTTACTTTATTTTTGTAAGGCAATCGGTTTCCTAAATTCTAATGAGTAAATAGGACTCTTTTTGTAAAGTTACATAAACTTTGGTAATATAAGCACCACAGAAATTACAAGTTAGCGTTACTATGCTATTAAAGTCTGTACAACTCAACTAAATTGAGTAAATACAACTGTTTGGTACATTTAAGTAGTAGTAGACATTAAGTAAACATAACTTGAAAATAACAGTTATATTTACTTAACTTTTTCAGTGCAACCGGTTTCCTCAATTTCTTTAATTAAGATCAATTTATCACATTTTACAGTGTGGAAGCAGCCAGAAAATGTTCACCTACTGTCTGGCGACTAGGAAATCAACCACTTCTTGTTTTGACAGTGTTGTATATGAAAGCTTTGAACACTTCAAAAATTTGGTTGATGAGTAATTAATAAAATTACTTAATAAAGAGTAATTAAGAGTACTCTTAATAAAGAGTAATTAATTAGTAATAATGAAAAGCCACCAGATGGATCAGTTTTTGTAAGAGAGTCAAAAAGATAAAAAAAACCTCTCCACCAGATGGCGCCAACTCACAAACGTATAACTGAAACAGATAAGCTTCCGCTAACTCAGAATCTGCCTTCCTTTTCTTCATTTTGGGTTTTGTGGGTTAAAGTGGCTGTGTGGTGAGAGGCTGTGTAAGCAACAGTATCTGTGAGTGAAAACATGGGTATTTTAACATGTCAGAATTTCACATCCCTGGACAGATCCAGTTAACCAGTGTGCAGTGCTGTGAGGGGACCAGTGTACAATCTTTGTTTTGGGACCAGGGTGTAGTAATGGTTTTTTTTTTTATATCTTCCATTGATTACTGCTCAACGGCTGCGCTGCCCAACGCAGGTGCTGTTCTCATTCACTCCTCTGATCATGTAGTAATGTAAAGATTTATGTTGCTATCTTTCTCCAATATTTAAAACCTTTTTGTCCTCAAAACATTAATCTCAATTGTATACAAAAGTGTATTTGGCAAATTCTACTGCACTGTGACCTGTACATTTGCAAAACCGCTTAGAAACCATATTATGGTTTCATAGGTTTCCATTGTTAGAAATAAGGTAGGAGCTAGGAGGAAATAAGGAGGTAGACAATCCCATTGCCACACAAGCCTCACATGTCCTCCATCTCATCTTCTTACACTGCCCTCTAGTGGACAGCCTGTAAGACAAACCGCTAGCACAAAAAATCCAAATGTCCAGGGGTGGGTTTCCCGAAACGTTCGTAGCGCTAAGTACTTCTTAACCTCGTACGTTTCATACGAGGTTACGAAGTACTTAGCGCTACGAACATTTCGGGAAACCCACCCCAGGCACGTAAAAGATGTGCAGCAACCGTATGATGCTATCATGTCAATATGGATCAGACACTCTAAGAAATGTTTCCAGTATCTTGTTGAATCTATGCCATGAAGGATTAATGCATTTCAGAAGGCAAAAGGGGGTCTAACCCGGGACGAGCATGGTGAGACCTAATAAAGTGGCCGATGAGTGTAGGTCGATAATTATTGAGATATCAAGATTTCTGTCCTTTAGTAGTGATTTAACCACTGCAGTTTAAAGAATGAATTACTATTCAGTTTTCCTGCCAGATATTCAAACGCAGAATACTCCTCTAATGAAATCTGCACACAGCTGAATGCTTTATGGTACAAAAATGCACCACCATCACCTTTCTTAAGACTCACCTTAATAAACCCTTCAGTTCATGTAATATATATGAAGGTGTGGAGCTCAGGGGTTCCCATTCATTGAGTCTTCTGGTAATCTGAGATGTTGATGCTGTCATCCAGCCATGTCATACATTTACTCTGGTTGTGACTATGATTTGGGTGGAAAGTAATGACTCAGTTGAATCAAGACCCTCGTAGGAGAAATTGTACTGTTTGACATCTATAAAGAGGATCCAAGATGGCCCAAGAAGAAGAGAGAGGCGGGGCTTTGTTTCGGACTTGTTGCTGTCCTAGACCAGCTCGTAACAGACATGATCAAAAAACAGCTTGCTCCGCAAAGCCCTCTAAGGGTCCTTCTCCATTAAACCCATTTGGAGGACTGATTTCTGACTGCAGTTCAAACCGTCTCAACCTCGTTAAACTAGGACGAACATATTCAAAACTACTGTGTAGGTAAAAGCCTAGGGCCGTGGTCAGGACATGCTGGAAAGACAGACGTAGACATAATGAACAGATGGGATCAGGGCCAGGTATGACAGCATAATTCAAAGTGGATCCTAAATCAGTAAGACATCTGTGTACTTTTCGCCTTTATTGCATACTGATTTAGCATACTGCATAGGAGGGATGTATGGCATTTCAGACAGAGCCTTTGTTTTCATGTCCCATGTGCTTGTGTTGTCATTTTGGTTCTTATCCACTGTTAATTTGTAATTCCACCCCTTGTTAGTATTTTCACCTGTGTCTGGTTTAATGTCCTTGATTATCTGTGTTTTTAAACCATGTGGGTTTGCTGAATATTTTTTTATGTAAGTCCAGATTGTTTCTTGTGACTGTCTAATACCGTATTTCCATTCCTAGCCTGGTGTGTTTTTGTGTTTGCCTTGTCTAGTTCTGCATTACATCCTTTTTGTTTTTGATTGCATTTCTGATGTGAACATGGACTGTGATAACAACAGTGATTACAGATTTGCCCATAATAAATCTCACCTCGTAATCGCTATGCAATGCCATTGACATTGCAGTCTGCAGGCAACTCACACATTTCCCTCAAGACAAGTGAATGGAATTGATGAACATATGATGGAGAAAATAGATATTACAAGCTGCAAACCAACAGCAGACAACAGGAAACATTGTTATCTGTTAACTGAATGTGAGCTATCAATGCCATGTTTTGAAAAGTTAACATGTTTGACATGTTAAATAATTATATAGAAAATGATCTTGCCCCTATTTTAAATGACATGAAATATGAAATGTATCAGCATTTAAATCATTAAGTTACTCTGCTGTATCAGATTAAATGCAAATGTTCTTTATATTCTGACTTTATTTTGATGGCTGCATTATGATGAAGAGTTGGTTTTAAAGGCAGAAAAGTCTAGTATAAAGGCATTTGAATTCTTATTTGCATTTACAATATCTCTCTTTGCTTTGTTGATATTGGATGGAATGTGCAGCATTAATGCAAACTGAATAAAATTTAACAGCCACCATTCCACAGAGTCACAAGTGTGTGTGTGTGTGTGTGTGTGTGTGTGTGTGTGTGTGTGTGTATATATATATATATATATATATATATATATATATATATATATATATATATATATATATATATATATACAGACTAGTGCTCTTACTATTATCAAGACTATTATTTTTAACTTCTCAAATAGAAATTCTGATATCCTTTTCTACATCTTTAATATGTGTACTTATAAATGACTCACTGTTCCTTGGTCAGAGTACAAAATCTATTTTGTTTTGAAGGTGTGGCATACTAGAGTATATAGAATCAGCAAGCCACTGAGGATTCTGAGGTCCCCTCTTAAATTTAAGTAGATAAATGTCATTGATTGATTAGACAATGGCAAATGCCTTATTGGTCAAGATTTAGCTTTGCACAGTGACCGATGCATTTTATATTACTCGTGATACAAGGAAAATTCCACCCAAAAATGACATGTTTTTGTTATCCCGAGAATACTCGCGTTGGGTACTTTTTGTTGACTTTATTTAACTTTAAGGGTAGGCCAACTTAACTTAATAAACACTTATAAAACTATGGTCTAATAGCACAAGAAGAAAGATCACGTTACAAAGACACACATCCTGTAAAAAAAACTCGTGCTATAGGCGGTTTTCTCAACACAAAGCAGCATGACACTGCTCACTTGCGATTTGCGATTAGCAACACCTCCTAGGTCGGGTGATCCGTGTCCCTCCAGGAGAGTGGGAGGTGTACTTAGTAATACTGTATGCTTTAGGTACTGCTGAGGACGTCCCGAGAGAAAACAAGCACCATTTCTTCGGTTAACATTAAGACTTAATTGGAAGTAAAGACTCGGTTTACTTACTGCTTCAGTAATGGCAGTTAATCGGAGCACCTGGTCAGCACTTTCTACGTAAGTTCGCATAATGCTTCCTGTTTTAGTTTAATTTGTTAAGTGTTTTGGCTACTCATTGCAACAGTAGCCAAATGCAATAACAAACAGAAACATAGTTATTAGTAACAGGATTACTTACAGTAGCGAAATACCTCAGCAATGCCATTTAGATCTCATTAGCACCGCTGTAATTGTATTTTCCAGCAGTTCTTGGCGTGTGATAATAGATTGGATACGCATTTCACAAGAATTAAATATACTAATACAGTCTATTTGAATGAACAGACTGCTTTCGATATTCCAAACATTACATTTTCTATTGGCGTTGTGTTGGAAATATGGTAAATGTTTCTTTGAATTCAGGCCTACTCTTTTATCATTCAGTTTACACATTTATTATTACCACGATAAGATGTACTTTCATTGCATGAAATGAACTTTGAACTGAATTATTCTCATATAGCTGTAGTTATATTTACTTAGGCTGGCCAAGCAATGGACGGTGGAAGATGAGGAAGAAACAGAGAGAGAACGGCGGAGAAAGACCAAAACTTCCACCTCAGACATAGACAACACCCCCAGTGATGAAACTGACCCACAAGCCACTAGGTGAGAAAACCAAAAAGCCACTGTATATATGTATTCAAATGCACCATGGTTATTATCCATTAAATTATCCATGGTTCCTGAATGAGGAAGTCTTCTAGAGCTCTATGTTAATGATGTTTGAACTGACAAAGTAGTTAAAGGATGTTTGCATAAAGAAACTAAGCTCAAGTCAACAATAACTGAAATATTTCATATGGAAAGATTTTACAGTGTCCATTTAAGTATAGTATGGCTGAATTTATTAGGCAGGTGTGCCTTCTGTATTGTCATATACTTAGTGCATACTCTCATATATTCAGTACATTTTCTCCTATTCTTCCGTATTCTCACATACTACATATTCTCATAAACTTTGTCTTTCATAAAACACATGATGGACAGCTTATTGCTTTCACTCTCACTCAAATCGCTCTTGTTTCTGAGTTAATTAATAGATCCAGTCCTTCCACCTGCCAGACCGACCCTGCTACCACTCCTTCCCTAAAATAGACTTCTGCCACATCTCCTCCAATGTGTCCCTTCATTAATTCCTCTCTTGCTACTGTGACTCTCCCTTTGGCCATCAAACCTTCTGCTATAACCCCCATCCTCAAAACAACTGGCCTAAATTCAACAGACCTCGAATCTCCACTTTCTTGCCAAAGTGTTGTGGCCTCTAAACGACTTTTTAAAGACTTGTTAGAAGCTTTCCAATCTGGTTTATGTTTTATGCACAGGACTGAAACACCTCTGCTATGCTTCCTTAATGATCATCTGTTCTGCACGGACTCTGGGGCATTCAGTATTTTACAGTTAGACTTTAGTGCCACTATGACACTATGCCGATGCCGTAGCCCCCAAATTAGGAAAAACCTTACCACAATGTCTCTGCCTATTACTTAAAATTTATATTTTCTATTAATATTTCCACTCTGTGATTAAATAACTTGCTGTATTGTTTTTTTGCTTGTTTGTCTTGTCTTATATCATTTTTTGTTTTCTTTATGCTTACTGGAAAGTGATGAGACAGCATATGAGCATATGAGAAAGACACTATACAAATGTTATATCAAATAATGATGACATAACATATCAATCATGTTGTTATTCTGCTTCCAAAGTGAGAGTTCAACTCCTGAAAACAATGACTCTAGTGGCGAAGGGTTGGAACAGCTACAGATGGACTTTGTGGAAATGCTACGGATGCGAGATGAACGTAGGAGGAGGAGACAAATGGAGACGCTGGACAGGCAAAGGAAAGAGGAGGAGGGAGAAGGAGACGAAGCCAGGGAAGAGGGAGAGAGCACGGGAGAGGTGTGGGTAGGGCTGCAGGGGGATACACAGCAGGATGACCTAAGCATGAGCATGCAGTGTTGCAGCGAGACCCATGTCTCTCCTCCACCCGTGTCTCCCACTGACTTCACTCTCAGCCAGGTCTCAGAAAATGGCAAGCATGTAAGCTTGTTGTTTAACTTAATAGTTTGCTTTGATGTGTTTCTCATTTTAAGCAGCACCTTTTCATTTTGGGGTTATTTAATAAAGAGCAAAACATTACTGGGGAACCTTTGACCAACAAAAAGCATAACGATTATTTTTTCCTCAGACAGCTGCAAATAGTTAGTATTGATAATTACAAATTGCTTCACAGCAATTCATTTGAACTATTCAATTGAAGGAACTTAGAGAACATTCATGTCCCTTGAATATCTTAGAATCTTAATATGCTGGCACTGCCAGGCAATGTAGATGTGAAAGTTTTTGTCATGTGAATTGGGGTCAGAGGCCATGTCGGTGTGAGGATGTATTCTCTTACTACCTGCAAACTGTGATTAATGATCTACAGCACTAACAGACAGACCTGCGGGAGGTCTAGTTTTATTTTATAGGACATTGTTTGAGTTAGGGAAGTAGCTGTTATCCAAAATATGGTTTGATATACAGGGTAGATTAAATATCAGAAATACAACAAAAACTGTGTCGACCTGTATTTTTAAACTATTTTCTGTGTGTTTTTAAGAGAGGAAATGGAAGCACAAACAATGACCATAATGTTACTCCATTGACAGCAAAAGAACGATCACAGAAATTTGTAAGGTAAGTACATGTGCAGATATAAACACATTTATCACTCACAGCATTTATTTATTAAAATCTTATTCTGCCTTTTTATGTAGATGGTATAACCTAAGACGACCTTCGTCCTGATTTGGCACTGTTCTTTGACGCTAATCTTATTTTAATCTCTGCTTTTCTTTTTTTTTTTTGATCAGCTCTGTTTCCATATCATTTGAAAAAAGTCCTACATCACCTGGAGTAGCAAGCTCGCCAAGTCCCACGTCTCCATCTTCTCAGGCTCCAGGAGTAAATAACATCCTGACCTCAGCACAAAATGGAGAACAAAAGGTGAGGCACCTATACTTTCCCTTCCGTTTCTATATTTCGGCTTTAAATAGGGAGACACACGAGTAAGGTACAAGTGAAGGTGTTCAGTAAACTGGGCGTTGTGATGGGCAGGGTGAGCGAAAATAAATGGAAGCGATCACGCCAAGTCTCAGGGAAATAGGATGGTTTAATATGTAAAGTGCGCAAACCAAAACCCGTGAACTGATCCGAATTAAGGATATAATAAACAGCGGTCAACTGGTACAAAGACAAGACATATATAGACGAACAAACGACCCTCAGGTGAGACGGATCGCGGGCTCCGCCCACCTGAGGGACGAACACAACACCACACCCACAGGACAAGCTGCTGCTGTAGACGGGGGCGACCAGTAGGGGGCCGCCGTACCGTGACAGGCGTTGTGGATGAGGTCCTGTGTGAACATTCTGGGATTTGTTTGTATGTGGCGCATAAATATTATTTTCAAACTAAACTGGGGAAGATTACTTGCTCAACACGCCCTTGAAAGATCCACCTGGAAAGCCAAAAACATTACATTTTAAAATAAAATAAAACAATTCTTGAACAATGGCATGCGACAATGGCTCGTGATCTTTGCTTGTGATCTGGTACACATGAGTATGTCATTACTATCTAATCAAGTTGTCATGGTGAGGGAAAGAAGGACACGCCCACATCTACACACACACCATTTCCCACAGGCTCTGCCCCGCTCCTCCTCTCTTCATTATTAGCTCATTTAATTAATGTGCAGCTCATTGAGTCCCCCTCTCCCCAGTCACTATTTAAGACCCACAGGTTCCTGCCACCATCGCTGCACATTGCAAAGCCCGGGTGACTCCCCAAGTTCGTTTGCTGCACTATTTTTTCAGAGACGGCCTAGAGCTCGTCCTGATGCACCGCCAGCCTTTTGCTTTTCTGTGTTTTGAAAGTCTTAATGGATAATAAAGACTTTTGGCCCTCTCCTTTGGTTCACTATCATAACTTAAAAGGCACAGATTAATAAACTCAAATGATAAATTTTTCTATGTCTGTTTTACATAAGACTATGGCTAAATACAACAACAAAGGTCACTCGTCAACAATAAATGTAATATATCGAAAAAAACGAAATATTTTCTAAACACAATGAGGAGCAGAACAATGTAATTCAAAGGTTACCCTCAAGCTAACCACTCAAGCTAACTAGACTCTTCTTGAACTTGTGACACAATTTAAAGTTGGTTTAACCTAGAGGGTTAAACCTTTAAGTGATTACATGCAACCAGAACCAGAACTTTTCATTTAGGTTAATGGGTGTCACTGTGGATCTATATCAGAATAACAAAACCATATTTCAGCAATTACAGGTTATAGATATTGATTCCAATGTCTGTTAATTGAGAGTTATTTCAACCGGTGGAGTAAATTTTTTTTTTAGTGCAGTGGTATCATGTTGGAAATGTAAAATAAACTGCACATTCTAGGGGTAAATTATGATTCCTGGATTTGCTGAGGGGAGACTTAGGGCAGTAAATGGCCAACAAATCATGATAAAGCCTTGATTTGTTTTTCTTCAGTAATTTCATGACTCAGTTTGGTCAATTGGTCAAAATTATTAATTAAATGTATTCTCTCCCCTTTACTTTCTTCTGGTCGCATCTCTGTGTTTTGGTCTCAAATATTTTGTGTGTGTGTGTGTGTGTGTGTGTGTGTGTGTGTGTGTGTGTGTGTGTGTGTGTGTGTGTGCGTGTGTGCGTGTGCGTGTGTGTGTGTGTGTGTGTGCGTGCAGGGATGTCAGAATGAGTCAGGAAGCAGTTCTGAACCTGCAGACAAACCCCCATTTATACGACAGAGCTCCAGAACCAGGTCCTTTAGGGTAATAAACTCACACAGTACACATGTCAGGATACGGTCTAGAAGGATCATTAGGCACACGTATTTTTGATATACAGAAAATAGCAGTTATTGTTATTAAACAACCTAAAAAAATCATGTTAAAATTAAATGCTGAGATGTTTACTTTTTTGATTTCTATCAGTCACAGGAGGCCATGTTACTGTTTGGCATGTTATTGCTATTATCAATTATGAGCCATAAACTTGCTTTTCAAGAGCCATGTTTGACATCACTGCTTAAATATATCACTTACAAAAGTCCTTTATTAATCCCACACCGGGGAATGTGCATAGAAATGTGTAGTTTAAACACCTGGGGTACACAGAGGTATGTTCTGCAGCCTAAAGTTGTTTTTCATTGACAGATCTTGAAGAAAAAAGAGGAGGAAAACATGTCATTACAGAGAAGGTAAACTTATTATAAACTTATTATAAACAATATATGTACAGCAGCAGTAATACATATCATATATATATATATATATATGATCTTTACCAATTGCACAAGAGCACAAACAAGTCATTAGGATGAAGATAGTTATACATACCATTATATGCAGCGTTACTGAACACCTTATGTATTTTGAATAAGATTAACACAGGGTTATTCCAGTGTTCATATCTGGTTACCTCCGTGTGAGATTATACACCAATCGGCCATAATATTAAAACCAATGTTATACTGACCAATGACTAATATTGTGTATGTCTCCCTTGTGCTGCTAATAACCTGTGACCCATCAGGAGCTGACTGCACAATAACTCTGATGGTGCTCTGTGGTATCACCAAAACAGTTGCAGTATACCTTTAAGTAAATTGCAAGGTGGGGCATCCCATAAGACCAGCAGACATGGAAATGCTCTCGTCCGGTTTTATAGCCATCGCAACGTGGCACAAGTTGCTCAGATCCTTAAACTTCCCAATTTGTCCTGCTTCCAACACATAAACTTCAAGAACTGATTCAACAGTGTTCAGTTCCTGCTTAATATGTCCCGCCCTTTGACAGATGCCATTATAATGAGGTAATTAATACTATTTCCAGTGGTTTTAACATTCTGGCTGATGGGTGTTTCATGTTCTTAGGCTAGATTTCCCTAGACTATTCTGCACTCCAACGTGCTGTGTTAATAAAGACCCTCCTTTTAAATACATTTCCCCCTCCTCTATCTTTTAAATATATTAACATATGGCCATAATGTCCTCCTGAAATGCATGACAATAAATAATAAATGTAATTAAATTAATACATTTGAATTAAAATCTAAAGGACCTTATGATAGCTTCTTATAATAATAAAGGCATAGGTTTAGTTCTGATGTGTTTGTCTTCGTGACAGTGCAAGTATGCGGATTGCAACAAAGAAATTTGAACCCAATAAGGTGAGTGTAAACTGAATACATCATCCACATTTTAGCTGTATTGCAGCCTTACCTTCATCATCCATGAAACTGTGACGGACATGGACGAGGGACGGGACATGAATCTGACATCAAACATCATAATGACATTCAGTACATACAAAAGTGAAATTACAAAGTTGCAAGAATAGTGTCACTGTAAAAATGGGTTAGGGTAGACAGGATACATGTGCAGGAATGAAGATGTTTTATTATTAAATAAACTAACAGAGGAATGAAGACAATGACTAAATAAAACAAGGTTAGGTCGAAAACAGTTAACGAAAATGGACATTCAGTCATGTCCAAACAGTCAAGTCTAAACATTAATATGAACACACATGGTGGGTAGTAGCAGGTGAGCTCACACTTGGGGATACATACTGTGCCCTTACAGAAACATTAAAATTTTTTCGATCACTTAGGGATCTAATGAAGATGAGGGCCAGCAGTCTCCTTTTCAAAGAAAGTAAGTGGACTCTCATTACATTAGGTTGTCATACATCAGCACTTCTTTGATGTTTTTTACATCCCTTGTGCACACCAAAAATGCTGAAGGCTTAATGTTAATGCTTAACGTTGCAGCACAAGGCAAAGAGTGTCTTCCCGTAGCATTCAGGAGAAGATGGAAAGACTGGCACAGGCATCACAGGTCCACATATGCAGGGATACACACACTCACACATAATGTAACGACGTAATTTACTAAACAATGTAATTTACTAAAGGTAAACGTGATACTTTGCTTTACTGTACTCTATAAATGCACAAGCTTAATTGGATTAAAATGAATTTCTTTTGTAGAAATGGGAGGCAATTAAATCACCAACACTGGCCCATAAGACAATGTTCTTGGTGGATGAAGTGTCAAAAAAAAGAGAGCTATTTGAGAAAGAGCAAGGAATATCTGAAAGTCTTACACCAAACAAAGAGGTTAGACCAGTTACATCGAATATAATACAGTTTTTTGTTTTATTATGTTATTGCTTTTTAATGATGAGAACTTGTAAACTTTAAATTGTTTTCCTTGTGTAGGACTATCGCTCGCTCTCTGCTGGGATTTCGGACCGAATCAATCGCTGGGTTAAGAAGAAATCACTTCATAGTTTGTCATCACTCACACCTACTGTAAGTGCTTCTGACATGGTTAATGCAGTTAGCATGCCTCAGCCACAATGCTCCAAAATGAACGGTACAATTATAGCTGTATAATATCCGGGTTCTCCAAATAAACTGAAGGAGTCCAGGTTCACGTTTCAAACCTGTAGCCACAGGACACTTCATATTGCACCATTATATACATAGTGCAAGGCAGCAAGCCACACAATGGGCAAACAACTATGCCTACCATTAGCCAAACAGATGACACACCATGTGTTGGGCGAAGGATGCTAAATATTTAAACTTGGTGCCACTTTAAAACGACACTGTGATGCAGGACCTTCAACAGACATATTACAGCTTCTGAATGCATTTGTCCAAGAGAATGGACTCACCCAGAAAAAGTTTATTAGGTCTGCATAGACGATGCCAGAGCTAGCACAGTTAATCACAGCAGAGTAGCAGCTCAAATGTCACAGGTGAGCATCGATTGTGAGGCAATGGTGGTTGAAGGAGATGTCAAAATAAAAGTTTGTGAACATCATTAAGACCCGAGTAATACATTCTTCACCTTTCAGATGATTTATCTGATATCTGTAAGGTACTGCATGACTCAACGAGCATACTTGAATGTAACATACAGCTAACATACATGAATCAACTAGCATACTTGAATGTAACATACAACTAACATACATGAATCAACTAGCATACTTATCAGACATTTTCTTTCGTTTAAATGATCTGAACTTGATATTCAACATAAAAGAACGTGATATTTAATAGTGTTTTCAAGGTTTACAAGCCAATTACATCTGTGGTTAAATATTGCTTCTTTCTATTAAGAATTTTAGCCCCAACCAAGTCGTATTTGTCTTTTAATGATTTTGAAAATTCATGGTTTGTTCTGGGTAAGATAACTGTAATTCTTTATATGTGGGTGGGGATCAGCTATCTCTCTGCTAGTGATTTGCGTTTGAAGCCTTGTGATGTGTTTGGGGATTCTTCTGATTGTGCTATTAAAAGATTCAAAGAATTGCAGCATTGAAAAACAATGCCAACATAGTGCCACCTGGTGATTTTTAGAAATTATTGCAGCCACAGGTTCAAATCTGCACATCACTACAAACTATACAACATGCCACTGTTGTCATATTTCATTAACATTTATAAACATTTCATTCATGATTAGTAACGATGTTTAGTTAGAAACAGTTCCACCCCCATTCAGTGTTTCGGTGATGTTTGAAGCTTCAGATGTCATTAATCACATGGTAATAATAACTCAGTACAAGCTTTGGCTAGCTGAGTTAAATAGTGATTTGAGCTTCGATGCTTCAGTATCTCTGTGATCTGCAACTAGATCAAAATAGTACAGCCTTTAAACTGGGAGAAGAAGCATAATTCGATTATGCCTATCTTGGTGTCTCTTCACTGGCATTCAGTGAAATTTAGAATCAGTGTTAGGATTTTATTGCTGGTTTTTAAAGACCTGAATGGAATGGTACCATCACACCTTCTAGAAATCCTCTAGGTCTGCCAGTCTAAAGCTTTTAGAAATATCCAGGTCCAATCTTAAGAGCAGAGGTGATTCCCATATTAGCACAACATCTTTTTCAGTGATACAGCAATTATATTTGTTTTTTGTGTGTAATGTGTGTGTTAAATGTGTTAGAAATTAGTTGTATTTCTTTTATTTTATTCGTTTTATTATTATATTTTAACATTGGTCATAATGGTGATTGACATAGAGGCGATGTAAAAAGTAGAACCACTGTACTAATGCGAATAGTGACCAGTGATGTGAGAATGCAAAGAAGACCTCATGTTGCAGGAAGCCCTGCAAAACGTCCACATTTATTTTATATGGTTGACTGTGTGTTTTTAGGATCTGAGACACGTAGACATCAGCAGCAAGAAGATGTTGTTTGAAAGAGGTCAAGAGGAGGGGCACCAAACAACAAAGTGATGTTTTCACTGTCTAAGGCAAGAGCCCAGTTCACTGTGCCTTAACACACACATGTATAACACACAAATTATTTTGTCAGCCATTTAATTCTCAAGTCATTATTCTTTCTAATGCCGTATTTTGTTAAAGCGTACATGGCAGGAGGCTAAAGAGGTTTTCTTTATTTTCTCATCATAAGGACACATAAACTGATTTTTTTTCACATTCTTCATTGCTAATTGCTAGTTTATTATTTCTTCCTATCTTTTCTGAGGTGTAATATTCCAATATTAAATTATAATTCATAAAATAGAATTTTATCATTTTTTGTCTTTTAATAAAATTTTTGCATGATCTCAATTTGAGCTCTTTTAGCACTTTAATTTCTTGTAATGTTTATTTGAAATTTGTTTAGTTTAAAATTAATTGTTTTAATTATCTTTGTAGCAACCTTTTATGTCAACGTGCCTTGCCTTTTCATATAAAAAATCCATAATTTATGCTTGTAACAACCTCTTTCATTTATCATTTTACTCAGTTAAATAAAGATTTCACTTTTGTTCTTTTCACCACAAATATCATGTGTGCTAATCAAAGAGTTCTGTCATGTTGATGCTCAGAAACCCAAAGAATAACTACATGAATTTGTAACGCTATGTGCGGGCAGAAGGATGAGGCTCGAAGTCCGGCTCAAACACAGACGTTACTTTTATCTTAGTGATGTTGCGCAGACAGCGCACATAAAACATCAACACACACTAACGTGAGTTGCTCAGACAAAGACGAGCATGGGACACTGCGCGAAAGCACATTAAATAGACAGACCACATAAACCCCGAGTGATCACGTGACGAGCCACAGGTGAGACCGATGAACACACTCAGACACAACCACACCCGCGAAGATCCACAGACGCAGACGACTAGACGTAGACAACATAAACACACGCCCAAAGGGGAGGAATCAGGGGCTGTAGCGTGACAGAATTTCTTTTACTATTTTACTGAATTAAAGATAATAATGCTATTGTTGTAAAATGTTGTTAAATTGTTATTCCCCTAACGTTGGAACTTTAGAAGCATGATCCAAAAAAAGAAGAAAGCTATGTTTATGGCTATGTTAAAAATACAGTTTATACTGTATACTGCATACTGGTCATTGAAGTCTTATGCAGTATACTGTAGTATCCAGTAATACAGGGTCACATGAACTTATGAAGTTTCATTTCATCAATTTTCCACCACTGTTGCATGCAAGGATGGAGAAAACCACAAAAATAGCTGTGATCACATATTGGACTATTTACACTCTCTGCATGCTCACCATGTTCATGGCACTTGTCTATACACCCCTTCTGTCATTTCATTCATCCTTCTAGTCCCCCATAGCAAACCACTGATTTTATAACTCCCTTATATTTCAGGTTATAGCCGTCAAACTTGTTTGAAAGGTCACAGCAACTGTCAACAGACACCAAACTGCATTCAATCGGCTTCAATCAGAGACACTGCCAAGCTTGTTAAGTCAATTCAGTTAATCTACTCCATATAATGGTGTAGAGCCAGGGGCCTCCAGTCATGAAGTCTGCTGGTAATCTGAGATATTGATGCTGTCAATCATTCTCTGTAGCGTGTGACAGTGACCTGGGAGGAATGCAGTCACTCACTGAGCTCTCATGACTGTGTTCATCTAGTGTTCATATGTGATGTGTGTATCATTACATACATTAACACCTATATTAACCCTGACAAGTGATGTGAACAGCCGGGATTATTTGAAGCCAAAGTACAAAATATGAAAATGTAGTGTGATCAGCAGTGTTGCCATAGTTACTTTGAAACAGTAATCCGACTACTGACTACTTCTTTAAAAAGTAATTCAGTTAAGTTACTGACTACTTGCTTTTAAAAGTAACTAAGTTAGATTACTTTTAGTTACTTTCAGCAGAGGCTGATCCCCCGCCCCTATAACATGAAAATGACTACCAGTTCTGCCAATACTCACTTTATTGACATGTATTTTAACCGGAACATCAAAAATGACACTGGCATTTGTAAACTTTTTCTTGAAATAGGCTTACATGTTTTTTAAATAAATAAATAAGACAGTCTCTGTTCAACTCCGCCCACTTACAGGGTTGCCAACTCTCACGCATTGAGACACACGCATTTGACTGTCTTCACACGCTTACACGCCACACTTCCGATATCTCACGCCGAAAAAAAATCTAGTTTATTTAACTCTGATCCACATCTATGATTCAATGAGTTACTAGTTCGATCTGGCGCCAACCACCGGCGATCGATCGATCGCGATATAATACTGAATTTAGTCCATTTTACACCCCGCCCAGTAACAATTTACGTTCGCCGCCAAGCCCCGGTTTTTTATTTCAGGTTTGACGTTGTGTTTTTGAAAGTAGGCAGCACTCTGTCGCCAGGACAGAGTGTACAACGGACCTTAATATTGTCTTCCTTAGCCGAAATAAAATCAAAATAATGCCTGTATTTCCAGCTGCTAAAGGCGAACCTCTCCTTACGTCTGACTTTGGCGCCGCAGAGCAGAGATGACGTAACCGCGTAAGAAACGTGTAGCCAAAAAATAAGAATGAATAAATATAACCTACGTTCCCCCGAAATGCAGAAATAGTAACGCACTATGCTTTAGATAAGTAACTTTAATCTGACTACTAGTTTTTAAATAGTAGTTGCGTTAGACTACTCGTTACTGAAAAAAGTAGTCCGACTACAGTAACGCGTTACTAAGTAACGCGTTACCGGCATCACTGGTGATCAGTGATTAGAAATAATCAGAATAACAATTGGATTGAATAGAATGGACTACATTTGCAGAGGGAGAACAGCTATGCAATATATATTATATGATAAAATTATAGGCTATAGGCCTACTGTATATATTATATATTCTTTCATGACAGTGATCTTGTCACGGTGAGGGGGCCGGGTCGCCACCAGAGGGCGCACATCCTGGCCAGCAGCCAATCTCAGCACACACCCCCGCGCACACAACCACTCCCACAGTCACAATCACCAGTATACTGAACACCTGTTTCTCGTTACGTTGCTCTTTCTTAAGCCCGCAGGTCGCCTGGTCCAGTGCTGCACATTGCCGCTACATGAGCGTCTGGTTTCAGCGTGTCCATCACTGCGTTCCCTGCGTGCGCACTAAGAGCTTTACTGGTGTGCGCTACGAGCTTTACCTTGCATCATTTGCGGTGTATGCATTAAGAGCTTTACCGGTTTGGTTGCCATGGATAATAAACATCCTTCTGTTCAACCCACGTCTCCGGCTGCCTCTGTCCCGATGCCCCCGGCGTCACAGATCTCTTACTATATTGGGTCATTTTATTCATTTATTATTATTAGAATTAAATACTTTTTATATATATATAAACATATTTATATTTATATTTATTTGTATATAATAATTATACATATTATTTTACATTATACATATTATGTTTTTGAATGTTTTAAAAAGTGGCCAGAGTCTGAGGTTAGTACTGAAGATGCTGAACTTGCATCCTGGAAATGGTGTGAAGGATGAGACAACAGATGAGAAGCCATTTACATCTTCTCCAGGTCTTATTGCCTCATCTGGCTCTGATGGAGTTGCTGCATGTTTGCCACCTTCACCTTCAGGAGAGAGAGAAGAGCAGCTAGAGACCACAGCTGCTAAGTAAAGAATGGGGACAGCATTGCTGTTTTTTTGCAATGGTTTCATTCACCAAGGCATGCAAAATGTTTGACATGATAATCCTTTCTCCTGTCGTTAAAACAGGCATCCAAGTGTACTTAAAGTTATGGAAATGAAGTTGAAAACCCAAGATAACATCTAAACGTTTAGGCTCAAACAAAGCAGCATCTAATCACTCACACCTGCACGCTAACTTTATAAATCCTCCACCCTGTGCAAACTATGGTGTCAGCAAGGGGACAGAATTAAGCAATATTCTATTACAAATTCACACACAAACCACAAATAAAATATTTGTGAATAAGTTGAAGAAAAAAATTTAACATATTTATATGTTCTTTTATCCAGACAAAACAAACGCACCCGAGGACCATTTTATTCCTTTACATTCTCAATGTCATGTTGCCACAATTCATATATAATTCCCAAAATTCTAAGGACCATTTACTATCCCAATGTAGAAAAATGTGCAAATAAGCATAAAGTATCAAGTAAGTTATGTTTGTTCATCTATCTGTATATTTGTGTGTGGTATATGTACCACTCAACTATTCATTCTCAAGAGGCAGAACTAGCTTTTGTATTGGTCTTTCTATGATTGAGGGTTTAGCTGGAGAATTGTGTTTAAATGATCTCTGTTCACTTGTTATTTAACCAAGCCATCACTATCCACAGTTGTTTCCACCACTCGCACTAACTGCCACTAGTTTATCTGAAGAATTTCTTCTTTGATAATGACCACGTCATTCACCGGGTGTTGTCGGAGGACAACTTCTGCCGTGTGGACATACTGGAAGGGTACCCTCTCTTCCATTGGCTCCAGAACGGCTCAGTCAAATATTAGGTTCTGTGCCATCTCTTTGTACCACATACACCCTGTAACTGCTCAGGATGAGAATGAGGATCATATGCAGGTTGAGATAGATCATATACATACAGTGATGGCTAAGTTACCTTGAGAAAGTAATCCGATTACTGATTACTGATTACTCCTTTTAAAAGTAACTTAGTTACGTTACATATTACTTGATTTTAAAAGTAACTACGTTAGATTACAAGTTACTTTAGTAGTTACATTCAGCAGCAAAATAAATTTTTCCAATACTCACTTTATTGGAAGTGCATTTTAACAGTAACAATGTATTGAAGCAGGTTCGGTAACCGAGGCAGAAACTGCTTAATCCAAAAATCCCGAGGAGGGAAACTTTATTGATAACGCAACCCTGGCACGCGCAGGCTCCGCCCCCCCAGTGTCACTTAAAGGGCAAGACTTGCCGTGAGGAGTAGGAGTCGCTACAGTATCTCCTGACATTACGTTTGTGTAGCTGCGCGGTATTATTTGTAAATTTATTTGTAAACGTAATACAAGCGAACTGGGGTGGGTTTCCCGAAACGTTCGTAGCGCCAAGTACTTCGTAACCTCGTATGAAACATACGAGGTTAAGAAGTACTTAGCGCTACGAACGTTTCGGGAAACCCACCCCAGTTCAGTCAGACAGCTTGTGAAACGAAATACCATTACAATTTCAAGCATTTTAAAGTAGGCGACGTTAGTCAAAATTCCAGCACTTTTCAAACGTGGAACACAAAGCAACATTAAAATTGGTCAGGTAAATGTTCCTTCCCCTGTTGGGTCGCGCGCAGCGTGCGGAGTCGAGCGCTACGGTCAGACGCAAAAGTAGAACTGAGCCAAGAAGAAAGCAAAAATATATATTTTACTAGGGAAAATATAAATAGTAACGCACAGTTATTTGGATAAGTAACTTTAATCTGATTACTGGACTGGAAATAGTAGCGCGTTATATTACTCGTTACCGAAAAAAGTGGTAAGATTAGAGTAACGCGTTACTAAGTAACGCATTACTGACATCACTGTATACATATATTTTAATAGAAAAAAAGGGAGGAGGCAAATTGCATACACAGTCCAGGTCAATAGACAGAGAGCAAAATTCAGGTAGAGGTACAGAGGGAACAGGCAGGAGGCAGAGTGAGCAGGGGCGGACAGGGGAGAAAAAGTGGCCCAGGACTTCCTAATATCTGTTACGGTGGGTCTGCCAGGAGGCCACCAGAGGGCGCGTGCACTCACACGCTCACGCACTACACACACTTGCACCCCTTTTTATGTCCACAGGTCGTGCAGTCCAGTGCTGCACATTCCTTCGAGGACTGAAGCGTCTCCTACGTCCTGCACTACGCCGTGCCTACAAAGGAGAGACCTTCTATGCTCTTATTCATTAGCTCTTGTGAGCTGTGTAGGCCTGTGTTGAAAAAATCGATTTTCCGATTCAGAATCGATTCGCATATGATGATCTGATTATCGATTCGTACGTCCAAAGATCGATTTTTTATTGAACTTTTACCCCCGCCTCGTCACTGAATTCACGCAGGCGTGCTCGGTCTAACTAACTGTAAAACGACTTGGCGTCGGACAGTGCCGGTAACGACGATAGTCAAATCGGAAATCTAAAAACAGAAGGACAGTTTATCCAGTGTCAGTGACTATTTACAGTTAGTCCATGTCACTGACAGTTTACCCAGTGTTTTTACAGTTTTAAAAAAGTTTTAAATGTTCTTGTAACGTTGGGCGCAAGGCGATGGATGAGACAGAATCCTTTGCACTTTCCAAATCGTTACGTTTATTACATTTACCGAAGCGCAGACAGCGCACATAAAACACGTTTACATAGAACATGTGTCACTCAAACAACGACGAGCACAGGACGCTGCGCGCGCGCAAATTAAATAGACAAACCACATAAACCCCACGTGACGAGACGAGCCACAGGTGAGGACTATCTCAAGACGCACCCGCACCCACGGAGATACACAGACGCAGACGATTAGACGCAGACGACGTTAACATGCCCAAAACGGAGGGGTCGAGGACTGTAACGTGAGAGTTCTGTTCTTATATTCTCACTTTAAAGAAAAATACACATTTACATTTTATACTTTCAGTTTATTAAGTGTGAGCACTTTTAAAATAAAAATGCATTTGGTAGCAACAGCTTATGGGTGAATTCTTAATTATTTAATTCATAATAATAATGGTTAGTGTCCCAGTAGGAGCCCACTGTTGCAGATATAGACACCTCAAAGATGTCCTCTGTTTATTGTCCTGGATTACCTTTCTTGAAGGTAGATTTATGATGACCCTTTTCACCAGTCTTCCAGCCATCAGTAACTACCAACTACCAGTAACTATTTGCTGATTAATATCGATATAATACTAGTTTTAACATGTTGCTTCTGTACACAGTCAGGAAACAGCTCAAATACATTTTTAATAACACTAAACCCCGAATTGGATCGAATCGGATCGAATCGATTAAATCGGATTAAATCGAAAAAAATCGATTCTTAATCTTCAGAATCGGAATCGGATCGATTCTTGGAATTTGAATCAATACCCAGCCCTAGAGCTGTGTATATTCATATACTGTTTTGCTTCGTGTTTAAGTTGTTTTTTCTTTGTCATGGATAATAAAGCTCCTGACATGCAACCAGTGCCTCTGGCCGCCTCTATACCCCCGTCACAATATCTGTATGTGTGTGTGTGTGTGTATGTGAATCTATACATGGTACGTAGTGTATATATGGACAATATTACTTCCAGCAATAATGTGATTACAAAGCCACATAGGGGCATAACAAAATAACTAACAAACTTAACAACTTGACCCTGACAAAATACAGGGGAAAAACAACTGGAAAGCTACTGAAACCTGCATTGTTCACTCATTGAGTAACCTTTGAAGCTTTTCTTTTTTTCTCTCTCAGCTTTTCAGCCTTTACGTTTCATAGTTTCTTTAGACCCTGGTTTAGACTGCTCCATCTTTACGGCAATGGGGACTTATTTTTTCATGTTTTAGTAGTGTTTCAACCGTATCGGAGGGATCACATGATGAGTTAGACCTTCAGCAGTGTCAGTGTGCAACTGACGTCTCTCTCTTGACTTGTCACTCGTGGGATACAAACAGGAAGATGTTTGTAATGTGGCATTAGTATGGACAAGGCTTTTCCAGTCCGTGACTACCTGTATTAATAAGTGACACGGCTGCTGTATGTTTTTGTAGTCTGGCCCGGATTATCTGGGACAAGTTGGTTTTTTTTCAAATCAAATCAAAGTTTATTTGTATAGCGCTTTTAACAACTCAAGTTGTCACAAAGCAGCTTTACAGGATTTACAAGGTTAACAATACTATGGGTCGAGAACCCTAATGAGCAAGCCAAAGGCGACAGTGGCGAGGAAAAACTCCCTATGGTTATCAGATTTTTCTGATCTCCGCTGCATGCCGTCAGACCGCATCAGTGGCCCAGTCCACGGCCGCGGTCCAACTCGTTCATGTGTTTACAGACTCAGTCCGTGTGCTGAGCAAGTTTGCCTGACTGGAGCGGGGAGAGGTAATAGGCAATGTTAAACAGCAGCGTGACTACGGGCCGGGGCCGCAGTGCGCGGTAATGGCTCCTCCACGGGCCGAGTTAAACCCACTAACCCATCGGCCCACCGGGGAAATCCCCAGTAGTAATGTATGCCAGTCCGCCCCTGAGCATAAGTAATAACAATACAGGTCAGAACCAGAGGATTCTGAAACAATGCAAGCCGAGGAACAGAAGGGGCAAGGCAGAGGCAGAAATCTATATTCTTAATCGTATTGTAACGGTACGGCACGCACACACACCCTGTATATGCTCACTTGGTGCACTCCACTGTGTGTGTATTTTTTTTGTGTATTTGATGTCACAATTGTTGTTTCTGCCACTCCCCCTTGTTATATATATATAATGTAGGCCTATAATACGTCCAGAAACAGTTCCGTCATTTTGCAGCATGATGGGTTTTCTCGGCCACCGTAATTTAAAACCTGTGTGTAGTTTTCCTAGCTGCCTGTGGTTAATCGTTGTCCTGCGTGTGTTTATGGTCTATGTTTTCTCTTGGCTGATATCACCTGGTCAGCCCTGGCTAATATTAGGCTACTGTTCACCATTTTGTTCTTATCTGAACTTTGTTTTGTCCTGTACACATATCTTTCCTGTGTGGCAGTTCTTAGTGGTACCTTTGCTAGGTATCACTAAGTTTAGTTTATTATGTTTATTATGTTTTTAACAATTTTTCAGTTTAGCTTCTGTTTTTTTTAAGTAACAAAAAAAAACAACTTTTTTAGGGGTGTATTTTTCATCTTTTAAAAAACAACAAGAAAGACACAACTCATATGTGCTGGGATTCAATTTAAGGCTACTTAGCACCCCCAAAGAAGCTACACATGCCTATAAGTAGAAGGTGGTTCTGCATGTTAATCAGGAGAAAAATCTGATATGTCTATATGTACAGTAAATATAATGGAAGAGTGATTAAGTGACAGAAAATAGTACTACTATATAGTAATACTATTCGTATTTTGGGAGAATCAGAATGAGAAGTGCCACTTTCTCTATTATAAGTTTAATTAATGGAAGCTAAACTTTGCATATCATGTTGTGGCTCATGGATCAGCAGTCTTATCAGCAAATGTTCTGTGGGGATGCAGGATTGCATTCCAGTCAAGTGGAAACACACCAGATTCCACTTGTTGAATAACCTTAGTTAGTTTAAAGACTCCTGCATAATTTGAAGAAACGCCTAACAAAACTGTAGATACCAAATTGTCCAAACCTCTTGCCCTGCTGTCTGATGAAATCATGAACTTGTTTAAGTTCTTAGTGGCATGCTATATGGATATGGACATAGTTATCTTCTGTCACGCTGGAATGACAACAGCACAAGCCTTTTTAAGGAGTAGATATGAGACAGCGTGCATGTTATCTGCAAAGTTAAAAATAAATGCTTGAGTTTGGAGGACCCTCAGACTGCCCTGATCTACCTTTTACATTCTCTCGTCTGAGCTCAGACTGAAACAGTATAAGTAGTAAGTTGCCAGTGGATTTTAACATTTGTCGTTGAAAATAGGACACGGAGGCTTTTCGTGCAAGTAAGTTGTTTTTGTAAATATTCTGTATTCTTTAGAACTGATATCACTGGTAATGTTTAGTGTTAAAAAAACAATGTGTGTAGAGTAGTTCTGTGTACATGAACATAAACCTTTTCTAATTCTTTTATGACTGAAACTATTCTAGGAACCACATATACATACATATATATGTATTTGGACCAAGATGTCAGACACTGAAGAAGTAACAGAATACGAGTAAGCGTAACTTTTTAACTACATACTATACCGCCAGAATAACTTCCATTTGTTAATGAGATGGTATAACTACGTACAACTAGACAACATTCTGAGAATGATTGATTCAAAGTGATTCAAGAATGAAACTAATGTTTGAATTATTATTTTATTTCACAGGGAGTGTACGGGTAAGACTTGACATACATCAGTTTCATACAGTTTGACAAAGGGGAAAATTAAGCAATATTTCAGCAGCACTGTATTGGTAATTAAAATTTATTTGATTAGCCAATTTGTCTGCAGAAAGGTACAAATTGAGATTTATTTATAAGGTTTAAATTAGGTTTAGAATAAAAAAATGAAATAGTCTTAATTATATTGCATTGCTGAGTGAGAGGAAGAAACATTTCCAGGTCTTTCATTTGTCTTCTTCAATAAAAAATAGTAGCTTACAGTAGGGACAGAAGATTAAGGATTAATGGCTTGTGGAAAATCATGCATCATATGCCTCCAAAAGAGATGTTACATTACTACTGTGAGTTGCATCTAAACATTGTTTTTTTCTGAACAAGCTAAAAAAAATGTATGTAAAATGTAAACTTGTATGTGTCAGGATGAAATGTGTAAAATGTCTGTCTTACATTCTGACTGTGAAATAGTTGCTCTAAGAAAAAAAATGTTACACGGACTGTTCCCTGTAACCAGCAAATTTTCTATCAATAATTTTCTATGTCTGCCAAATGTTTTGGCACAACATATAGATTAGGCTAAGTACTAAATATGCATCTCGTTGGAGGCATCGGTTTTGAACAAAGGTTTATATGGGGGCTGTGGGTTTGAAGAGAGAAGATTTCTTCAGTTACTTCAGAGTTACACTAAAGTATGTGAAATCAAATAAATGCCTATAATCATATCTGCTGGCTGAGTTAACACTTATTTTTACACAGAGGAACAGGATGTAATAGTGCAGACAACAGAGATGGTGCATGAAGAAGAGCAGGCTGAAGATGAAGGTAGCCTCTGCTGTTTAATGCTCTAGCAATATCACATGCTCATAGCTTAACAATTGCCAGAACATTTGAGTAAAATGTACCTGTCAATTCCAACACAAGGTGATTTTTGTGCCTGAACCTATCAGCCTCCTTAATGGCAATTATTGAGTCAAATGGATATACATCAGGGAGTAAAGAATGTTTCAATTCTGTTTCAGTTTCAGGCATTACTATTAAATATTTTATTTACTTTACTTTAATTCTTTTATGAAGGACACATTATTGTTCAACAGTTAGAAGTCTCTCTTTAAAATATTAAATCTGAATTGACAATGGCAGTGACATGTTTTCACTCTCAGAAGAGGAAGAGCAGGCTGCTGACGAAGGTGGTGTTCAAGAGGAAGGTGAACATAGAGCATTTCCATTCACCAATCACTTATGTTATCTTTTACGCTCCAAAACCAGCACACCACGTCAAACACCAGGTCGACTATCTTTTTTAACTACCTTCTAAATATACTGTTACCCAGAAATGACACAGACGTACACACGGTGAGCAACACCTCTCACAAATTCCAGTCCATTTTTGGTGAAAGTTGCCACTGCAAGGCTGCCTGCAATCAAACCCTTATCTCCACCCACCCCTCCTTTACAAACATCTACTTCAGCCACTCTACTCACTGTTCTTTGCCACACCTCCGTAACACTCCACCTTTCTTCCAGATGTAGAAGAGGAAGCTGAGGATGAAGAGGGTAATGAAACGCCTTTATGTTTATATCATCTATTCTATTTCTGTTATGGCAGTTCTGTCTCTAAGAAACTGGACAATAACCTGTGCAGGATTGTTCATTGTTTTGGACAACATTTGTAACCTTTGAACTCTAGCCTAGGACCTTTAGGAAACCAGAATAGTAGCTATTGCCTGTTTGTCCTTTTGACTTATTTTGTTCTTCAGCACTTAATTTGTTCCTGCTGTGGTGTCTGAGTTGATGTCACCCAGAGGAGGATGGGCTTCCTCCTGGTCTTTGCTCCTCTCAGTGTTTCTCACTCTTGCTCTTTTTGAGCGTTCCTCACCACGCCGCTTTGGCTCTGCTCACTGGGTGATTTGGATTTGGCCATCTGTGAAATCACTTTGTGACCACAGATATTGTAGAGTGCTACAAAAATAAATTAGACTTTATTACGAAAGTTCAAACCAGTCTTAAAAAGTGGATGGCATCTCCTGCTTGTTGCTTTTGCATAAGAATCAGTATCTGTAACAATTCTATATAGCACTATGTGGATAGTGACCTATAGGCCTACCAAGTGCTCCTTCCATGAGCAGAGTATATTTGCTAATTATCTGAATTAGCCTATATTGTACGTTGTTTCTTGTACAGAATTCACAGATATAAATGCAGTTAACTAATTTAAATTATAATTTTTACATTTATGATCTATTTCATAATCTATACAAATTGATTTGCAGTGAGCAGCAAGAGTGAGCAACAAACACATGTCATCATGACTCACATCAGACAGGCTCAAATGTGCCCTTGTATGCAACGTTGCTTGGTTCTGTTATATAAAGCTTGGTCTTGGAAGGCCAAACGACTGTTTAACTTTAACTAATACATTTATCCCTGTTCTTTTTTTACCAACAGAAGAGACCAAACCAAAATTCAAGTGAGTATGCACTGGTTTCAGTTTGCATTGTAAGACAGTTTTTTTTTCATTTCCTACTAATTCAGAAGCACTTTGCTTGTGTGTCTGTTGAAGGACCTCTGTTGTAAATGTCCTCTTCTTCTCCAGATCTTTTACACTGCCAAACTTGGTGCCTCCAAAGATTCCAGATGGAGAAAGGGTTGACTTTGATGTGAGGGTTACAAACTCCTAAATAAACAAATATTATGTTAGCAAGCACATTTAATTTCTTTAAAATGGGATTTGAAATTATACATTGATATTATTCATGAATATAACTTCACAATGTTTAGTGCACCCTTATGAAATGAAATTGCTCTTTGGAACATTCAAAACAATTCATCATTCCATAGGAGATGTATTATGTTAGGACTTCCATGTGTATTCTCTTTACCCTGGCTCAGGATATCCACCGTAAACGTATGGAAAAAGATCTGAATGAACTGCAGACTTTGATTGAAGCCCATTTTGAAAGTCGCAAGAAAGAGGAAGAGGAGCTCATAAGTCTCAAAGACCGAATTGTGAGTGATTATCCAAAAGATCTTCTCCAGAACTGCATGATTAACTGAAATAATAAGAGAAAAGAGGCAAGGTTTCTTATTTGTATTGCTGTGCATATTGCATAATCAATTGGTGATGAGTATTCTCAAGCTTATTTTCTGAAGGATACTTTCAGGATCGATTTAGAAAAGTTATGCCTATCAGTAAACTAGCACATTTCCTGCTCCTTAATGCTGAATGATATGTGAGTTTTGATAACTTGATATCTTTCAAAACTCTTTGTTTCTCATAATAATATACCTAAAGGGAGTGTGGGTTGTTATAATAATATACCAAAAGGGAGTGTGGGTTGTTATAATAATAGAACTAAAGGGAGTGTGGGTTGTTATAATAATAGACCAAAAGGGAGTGTGGGTTCTTATAATAATAGAACTAAAGGGAGTTTGGGTTCTTATAATAATAGAACTAAAGGGAGTTTGGGTTCTTATAATAATAGAACTAAAGGTAGTGTGGGTTGTTATAATAATAGAACTAAAGGGGGTGTGGGTTCTTATAATAATATACCTAAAGGGAGTGTGGGTCCTTATAATAATAGACCTAAAGGTAGTGTGGGTTGTTATAATAATAGAACTAAAGGGAGTGTGGGTTGTTATAATAATAGACCTAAAGGGAGTGTAGGTTCTTATAGTAATATACCTAAAGAGAGTGTGGATTCTTATATTGGTAGACCTAAAGGGAGTGTGGATTCTTATAATGATAGACCTAAAGAGATTGTGGGTTCTTATAATAATAGAACTAAAGGTAGTGTGGGTTGTTATAATAATAGACCTAAAGGGAGTGTGGGTTCTTATAATGATAGACCTAAAGGGAGTGTGGGTTCTTTTAATAATAGACCTAAAGGTAGTGTGGGTTCTTATAATAATATACCTAAAGGTAGTGTGGGTTCTTATAATAATATACCTAAAGGGAGTGTGGGTTCTTTTAATAATAGAACTAAAGGTAGTGTGGGTTCTTGTAATAATAGAACTAAAGGTAGTGTGGGTTGTTATAATAATAGACCTAAAGGGAGTGTGGGTTCTTATAATAATATACCTAAAGGGAGTGTGGGTTCTTTTAATAATAGAACTAAAGGGAGTGTGAGTTATTTTAATAATAGAACTAAAGGGAGTGTGGGTTCTTGTAATAATAGAACTAAAGGGAGTTTGGGTTCTTATAATAATAGAACTAAAGGGAGTGTGGGTTCTTATAATAATATACCTAAAGGGAGTGTGGGTTCTTTTAATAATAGAACTAAAGGGAGTGTGGGTTCTTATAATAATATACCTAAAGGGAGTGTGGGTTCTTTTAATAATAGAACTAAAGGGAGTGTGGGTTCTTGTAATAATAGAACTAAAGGGAGTGTGGGTTCTTATAATAATATACCTAAAGAGAGTGTGGATTCTTATAATAATATAACTAAAGGGAGTGTGGGTTCTTATAATAATATACCTAAAGGGAGTGTGGGTTCTTTTAATAATAGAACTAAAGGGAGTGTGGGTTCTTGTAATAATAGAACTAAAGTGATTGTGGGTTCTTATAATAATATAACTAAAGGGAGTGTGGGTTCTTGTAATAATAGAACTAAAGGGAGTGTGGGTTCTTGTAATAATAGAACTAAAGTGATTGTGGGTTCTTATAATAATTAGAACTAAAGGGATTGTGAGTTCTTGTAATAATAGAACTAAAGGGAGTGTGGGTTCTTATAATACTGCAGGAAAAACGACGTTCTGAGAGAGCTGAACAGCACAGGATCCGCAGTGATCGTGAAAAGGAACGTCAGAAGCGTCTAGAAGTAAGTTTGCAGTTCTGCTCAACCTGGACTTTCTTTGCCGTTGTCTTGTTCTTAATTAAGATCCTTAAACGCTCTGATATTTCTTGTTGATATTTTTAAGTATTATAGTACTTTTAGTATAATAAGTATTTTAATTCATATGATAACTGTGACGCTGGCCACAGACAGACGGACGAGACACGAGTCCGAGGTTTCTCTTCAACAACGTCACTTTTATTTAACAGATATTGCGCAATAGCGCACGAGAACACATACATATACACAAAAACGTGCAGACTCAGACAACGACGAGCACAAGACACTGCGCGAACGCACATTAAGCAGGCAAACCACATAAACCCCACGTGATCACGAAACAAGCCACAGGTGAGACGAATCAGCACAAGACACAACCGCACCCACGGAGATCCACAGACGCAGACTAGGAGACGTAGACGACGTAAACACACGCCCAAAAGGGAGGGGCCGGGGTCCTCAACGTGACAATAACTTATTACTAATTTAAGATTTTTCTCTGGTTCCTAAATTTTTTAAACATTAAATCAATTGCAAGCTCAGTTTTACTTATTCATATTATTTGTCTATTTTATTATCTTTTATTTTCATGATTTGTAATGATGCCATTTTCATTAATATGCTTTATAGTTAGTTATTCATTGATATAAATACAGCAATCTATGCTGTTAAACTGTCCCCATGCATCTTTAGGAGGAAAAAACTCGCAAAGAGGAAGAGGAGGCAAAGAAGAGGGCAGAAGATGAAGCCAAGAAGAAGAAGACTCTCACCAGTCTGCATTTTGGTGGCTACATGAAGAAAGTAACAGCTCTTGCAAAGATTGGATTTGCGATCATTTTTTTTAGTAATATAAAAACATTATGATCACCTGTTTAATTCAATTCAACAAAATTGTTGTATGTGGTCATGTCCTGTGAAATTATGAAATGATCACTCCAAAGATAGAGAGGCATGCTGGGAAGAAGCAGACAGGGAGAGAGAAGAAGAAGAAGGTTCTTGGTGACCGCCGAAAATCTCTGGACATAGACGATGCAAGTGAATCTCATCTCAGGTAGCAGTCTAACAAATGTTTGTGATGGCTTTAATACTAGTATATTGAGTGTGCATAACTCATACGCCTGCTCTCTTTATCTCAATGCGGCAGAGAAAAAGCTAAGGAACTGTGGAACTGGATACATCAGCTAGAGGAAGAAAAGTTTGAGTTACAGTACCAGTTCACTAAACAAAAATATGAGGTAAGTGCTAAAATGTATAAAAGCAGAAACACTGAAATGTTTGGTTTCATATTCAGGGTGCATAAAACTCTTGGAATTCCAGCAGTATTAACTGGATACATAGAACCGCCACTATTTAATCAGACCCTCTTCTTGAGTACCAGCATTCTGTTTTGGTTATTTATTTATTTATTTTTGTCTCTACATCTCTACGTCTGAGCCGATCTACCATGTCACCCAGAATAAAATCCCGATCTACACCAAAACAACTTATTTCTATCTGAGCCTCCCAATTGGCTTTTAGGTTCAGCGCTTGGGCGCTACCTTCTCAAAACTCCTGTGGCCAGCTGGCCACATCTCAGATGGTCAGGGTTCAGTCCTCACTGGCCAACCACCACCTTACATTTCTGCTTCATTCTGCTTTCCTTCTAGATAAATGTACTGAGGAACAGAGTGAGTGACCATCAAAAAATGTAAGTTTGCTAATTACATGTACATTAAACATCAATTAAAGGGTCAATGGTGACCTGTAGAATGTGAACTTATTAATTTCATATGTCCATGTAGGCCAATGTAGGCTAAAACTTCTGATTAATTCTAGGAAGAATAGTCCTGACTGATGGAAAATGCAGAGTATGCTAAGCAACTAGAAATATCAGAACAATTTTGAACTATTTCACATTTGGCACACTGGGCATGCAACAGGATACTGTTGATCTTTTTTATTCACTTGTTTGCCATTTAATGATTTTTTAGGTGTTTAATAACCTTTTAAGCCATACATAAAACTTAATCTTAAACACTGTCTGCTTTAAGAATATATTAGTTATATATATATATATATATATATATATATATATATATATATATATATATATATATATATATATTGTTTGAATATCTATTAGCAAAACTGTTGTCAAACCACATCACACTGTCACCTAACAGTATAAATTTTTGTATTGTAGTTTGAGCAAGAATGCAGAGTTGCAAGTGTCATTCTGAAAACATAGTGGGAAATGTATTACAGCATACAAAAAAAGAGGACAGAGGAGCACAGAGTACATTTTTTTAATGTCAATTATAATGTTAATTAAACATTATTTATTTTACATAATACGAAGCGTGGCGGGGTTGTTCTTAAAAATCAGCCCTAGTTAAGTTAAGCTTCTTAATTTGATCATTGGCACGTCAACATCATTGGCACATTGTACACAAACTCTTATTGTGGTCTTACTGTCCATTTGTTGTTTTCTTTGATTGAGTTTTAAAGGATCATACAGTAAATTGATGTTTGCTTTTTTAGGACAAAGAGAACTAAAAGGGGCATTAGAAAGTGAATGCCGTGTAAAAAAACACCTGTTGAAGAAAACAGTGACCAAAGTCCAGGAGCGTTATTGAGAATGGAAATCATTCAAGTATTCAAGCATTGCAGAACATTGCAGGACTGCAAGGGAAAATAAAATTTACATTTGCATGATCTATAATGGACTGTTTACTGACTAAAAATAATTGCATGAACCAGTTGCAAAAACCCATGTGTTTTGTGCACGAGCAGTGAACAGGTTGATGTAGACGATCAACAGGTCAGAACAGATGGACACATGCAGATGAGGCCTAGTAGGAACAGAGTAATAAGGAGTTGGGTCAGTTCAATAAATGCAGGCAAGAGCACAGCATGAGGCAGAGGCAGAGGCATAGTCCATATAGGTCAATGGGGGTGTATATAGGCTTGGCTATGTTGTGGCTGGCTAGCAGCAGGTGCTAGTGAGATCTAGACAGTTGCGACCTTGCGCCACTAGGTGGTGCAGTCATGTCAGAGGAGCGAAGGGATTGCATGTGAGTCGTGACAAACAAGCAGCGACATTCTGACATTTGTCCAGACATGAACTTAAAATATATATATATATTATTATTATATTGAACGCCTAGGACTAGTTTAAAAATGTGTTTTTAAAATAAAGGAATTGTAAATTCCAATTAAAAAATACAAATTAGCACACTCTTGGCATCCTCTCAATGAGCTTCCACTAATTAACCCTGATAAGGCACACCTGGAAACCTTTTCTTGAAACTCATTGAGAGAATTCCAAGAGTGTGCAAAGCAGTAATCAGAACAAAGGGTGGCTATTTTGAAGAAACTAGAATATAAAACATGTTTGCAGTTATTTCACATAACTCCACATGTGTTCATTCATAGTTTTGATAGTTCAGTGAATCTACAATGTAAATAGTCATGAAAATAAAGAAAACACATTGAATGAGAAGGTGTGTCCAAACATTTGACCTGTACTGTACCTCATTTCATCATCATCCTAACCTTACATGGACAAATGATCTATCGACAGGTATAAAAAATAACCAACACCTTCCCAACCTGCACAGTACTTCCAAACTTTATATTTCAAAGGTAGGCGTTGTTAGGCTTGTCAACCATCTCTAGCTGTAGACTGTAGCCACTGGGGTACACAAATAGCAGTTCGGATAAGTTCAGCCCTCAGTGGTGTGTATCCAGTGCCAGGAGAACAAATTCACAACACACACGTGTCAAGAAAGTGTTCTAAAGTTTATTAAGGAAGATGAACAGTTAAATACAGAAGAACCAAGATGTGGCATAAAACAATTGATCTAAAACATATAAAAAATAAAACAGATGCAAGATTGATATTAGACTTATCAGAAAAGGAGGTACAGTGGAGTCTTCAGTTTTTCATTTGTAAAACATTTTTTGAATCATGTATAAGTTTATTTGCACTTCACAATTGTTTACCACTTTGTGTTGATCTTTCACATTAAATTCCAATGAAATATATTTGTGGCTGTAATATAACAAAATATGGAAAACTTGAAGGGTTATGGATATTTTTGCATGCCACTGTATATGAGTACTATGACACATTTACTACTGACTGCTGTGACTAAGACACTGAACACTGAAAAAACACCAATTAGTAGTGTTTTCCACCCGTGTGTATTTGTCATATAGGAAAATGTGTTCTTTTGATATTTGTGTAAGTTTGAATGCAAAAACATAATCTTGGCAAGAGTTAAAAGGTTTGGACGACGTGTTTGCTTTTTCCAAAAGTGTGAGACGTGGGTCTTAGCTACTGCAGAAATTTATAACATCAAGCCTGTAATCCAAGCAAAAATTGTTACCATAGAAACTGTCAGAAAATGTCACACTTTACACACTGTCAAAACTTTCACACATACACCATCAACGTCTCTCTCATTCATTATTAAACTCTGTCACATTTACTATGAAACTGTTACACATTCACTATCAAATTATTTCAATCACTATCAAACGACTCACGTTCATTATTAAACAACTATCAAACTCTCACATTCTCTTAGAAATACACCATCAAAGTATCATTCATTTTCAAAGTCTCTCTCATTTACTATTACATTTTCATTCAATATCAAGAGTGTAGTAGTGGGCATGAGAGAGTAGGATGGTGTATGTAAGAAATGTGACTGTGTGTTAGAGTGCGATGGTTTGTGTGTTAGACTTGAACACCGCTAACTGACTCATGGGCATCATGAAATGCTTTCATTTGATAAAAAGGTCTGTGCAATCTCTCTCTGACTTGTCTGATCTCTCTCTGACTTGTCTGATCTCTCTCTGACTTGTCTGATCTCTCTTTGACTTCATATCTCTGGTGGCATTTAGTGTTTATTTGTCTGCTCGTATATCTTATAGGCCTTTGGTTCCACATCAACATTTACAAGTGAAAATGTACAGTAGGTGTAGTGAAGGGGACAGTGTATTCTGCAACATGTCACAAATTCCTTGAGACAACAACCAAAAGCATTGGGACTGAACTTGAAGACCTTGACCTAATCAATGTGTCAAGAGTGAACACAGAACGTCCATCTGATACGTCCAATGCTGGAGACGGCCCTTCTTTCTAGGAAACTTTCCAGACAGCCTTTCTGCTGGCTACTCTTCTCTTGTTACACAATACATTCCTTCATTCATACATATCACAGTATTAGGAACCTGGGGTCACAGTGGCTACTATGGAAATACAGCCAAAATACATGTCTTTTGTAAAAAAAAAAAAAAAGGTGTCCCACAAGGATTTATATTGGCCCCATATTATTCTCCTTATATATGTATCTAAGCAAGCAAGGACACATGACATGGGTATGCAGAACAGTGCAGACCTGATGGTCCAGTGAGGGGTAACACTGACATCACAGGACAGCACTTTCACTGGACACAAATCAGACCTTACGTACAAAATTCTAGTGACAAAAGTCACAAGTACTTATGTAACCAGTGGTAGTTAGTATAAAGATTCATGAGGGACTCTAGAGGGAGGTTAGCTCTCTGTGTGTAATAGAGGTCTCTGGATTGATCCATTTACCTTTAATACGTTTAATACTTCTATTAAACTTAATTTTACTTTAATATCTTACCCATGCCTTGGACTGTTCTTGCTCAGCACTAAGGTTCAAATTTCAATGACATGCCAAAATTGAGAACTGTGTCCAAGAAATAAAAAATAGTGTCCGATTTTCTCTTAGATTCTTCTTGGAATAATATTACTGGACTCAAAGGTGCAAGAGGCAATTTGTCTAAAATTTCTCTTACTAAATGGTTTTTCAGTAATTCCTGAATCGTAAAAAGCTGAGGTCACTATTGATTCTGACCTTTCATTTGACATACATATTAACAATGTCTCTAAAGCACACTTTTTTCATTATTATTAATATTGCTAAGGTGCTACTTTCATTATCAGAGGCAAAGAAACTTGTCCACGTTTTTGTCTCATCAAGAATTTACTACTGTAACGGTCTTTTAATTGGACACTCTTAAAAGTCACTAAAGAAAATCCATCTCATACAGAATGCAGCAGTGGAACACAGTTTTCAGACCCTTTAAAAATCCCTGCTCCACCACACCAAGCACTATGATGTTTTGGCCATCAAACGTTGCTAATGTCCACTCTGTCATGTCAGGAACCAAAATATAAACAAGGAACACAAGTATAGGTGTCACAGTGAGAATTCAGACAGTGTAATTCAAATAAAAGAATGGGTTAAGATAAATTTGACCACTTACTCAAGCTGAAGAAACAGCTGCAAAAAGCATAAAAGCTCATAGTCTTTGACAAATAACCATTCAGAGTACAGTGATATTGATAGCTAATGCAATGTTAGTCCCCTCTGACCACCAGTGAATCTCTGCAGTGCTAGCTACAGCCCAAATGTTACAGTCAAATGTTACATTCAAAAAGAAACAATTTAATCAAGCTCCGCGGTGAGCTTTTGGTAGCCGGGTCTTTACCCACGAGGCCTGGCTGGGCTCAACCTGAACCAACTACATATATCCACTGTCCCATGAGACCATCTCCTGTGGGAGAAGCTGTATCATGGTCCAGTACAGTGTGGATTGGATAGTGGATGAAACCTGGGAAGGCACTCTGATCCTGTATAAACAGAGCAGGAGCTTGGCTCATATGGCCAGCAGAACGTCATACTGGTTTCCAGTTGGGGTTGCACTGTTCATAATGTTTATGGAGAGAATTTCTTGATGCAGCCAAGTGGCAGAAGGACTTTGGTTTGGTGGCCGCAGGATTCTATATCTGCATTTATATATTTATATATCCCTTTAAATAAAAACCATTTAACATATAATTTTAAATATCTTTTTATATAGTCTTTTACATAACATTTTACATAGCCTTTTAAATATCATTTTAAGGGACACACGCTGGTGTAAACACAATATAAATAGCAAGAAGTGGGCGGTGCTGCTTTAGCCTGCTGAGGGGGCGGTGGGGGGGTTTTACAGATGGAGAACTGATGGGGTCATGTAATGTGATCAGGTAATGGGACATTAATGTGATTTGGCTTATTGCTCACCTTTGAGGACCAATAGTTTATCATAGAACACCTTTCGGTCAGCTTATGTTGGGTAAAAATTAGAGGAGATTGCTTCATCTCTTGCAATGCAATGTTAGGGACCATATCTTGAATGCAGCTTATAGGAATGTTACCTGCCTTATCAGCTAACGTTGCTGTGATGTGAAGCTGGAATTCTTACTTTGAGTGGTGCTGAGCTAGGGGCCTACTACCTGCACTCCTAGTATTCTTTCACTGCCTCATTTGGAAGATCTCGATTGTTTCTCAATAAAACTGCAATAATATTTGTTATATTGTCATATTGTCATATTTACATTAAAATGGATGTATGCCAAGAAAATGTCAATTTGTAAAAATGTAATGGGTGTTTTGTATCTTTTACTCAGAAAGCACAGTTTTGTACAGTTTTGTACTCTGGTGTAACCTCAAGAATGCTGACAGAAATGATAAAAAAGTTGATATGGCACTCCAGTCTGACATGACTATTTCCTGTGATCCTCCCACCACCAGTACACAGAGCAAGAAACAAGACCATTTCCTCAAGCATTGAGGAAGCACACCTTGCAACATGTGTGTAGAGTATTAACAGTTATAATATTAATTTAAACAATTGAAAATATGCAAGCATTCAAGCAAGAATTCAAGCATTTTTTTGTAATATGTCCCTTCATTTCTAAAAAAGTTTACCATCCAGCCAGCTTCTAAGAGGGAGGTGTAAATGCGGTAATGATGAGGCTTTCAACAGTCAAGCAGAGGGGCTATGCTAATGATTTTGATCCAGGGGTTACCACCATATGCCACTGGATGAAAGTCTACACAAGATTTGAGACCTCAAACGTCAGGATCAGGATGCATTAGCAGACCCACCCCCCTCTTATGGTCGCCTCCACATACAGTCCTCTGTCTCATTTCCTTAAGCATATTGTCATCATCATTGGCATATTTTATGTAATGACCTGCAGACAGGTCATGATTTTCAAATCCCATGCAGCTTTTGTTTTAAAAGATCTTGCAATTTGAAGGACCATTTGATTAATCTTCTGCTCGCTGTAGACAAATTTTCATCTTTTTGAAAGATTTATGAGGGTAATTTTTAAATGCTTTCATTGTGTAGTGTGCAACTATATGCTGACTCAAGACATCTTCACACATCCACATAATATGCATGTCCACATTTGTGGTGTATTTATTAGCTTGTCCCGATGGCCTTTGTTATGTATCAGGAAGAAGGACAAAATATTTCTGGTGGCAATGATGTCAACCCCCTAGGGTTGGGGAGTGTGCAAAACATCTCCTTCAGACAGAAGCCTAGTACATTTTTAATCTTAACACTGTGTTCGCCCACAAAATTAATGAAGATTTCTCTCTATCATGTTTTCTGTCATTTATTTGTTATTTTTATTCAAACATTATTTACAATCACATGTCTCTCTTCTGACCATAATCATTGCATATTTACTATACACTTTCTTTCATTGCTATTATTTTATGTACATTATATATTATCCTGTCATATAATTTATCTTGACATAGATTTGCGACACTCTAATGATGACAGTGGAATTTTCCCTCCTTGTTACTGTATATGTAGGTTGTGGGTTTGTGTGACTCACACACTTTCCCAATCACCAGAGTATTAGTCGGACACCTGCTCCTAGGCTGCCATGCCTCATCACGTCCTATATAACCACGGATATTGCACTTCCTCATTGCGAAATATTGCTGACTCATGTTGCGTACCGAGCGTTATTCTAATCGTGTTGTTCTGCTGACCTCGAATACCTCGTTTCCTGGACTACATAGAGTAGTTGTTCCCTTCTCTGCTGTCTCTCGTGGTTTTGGTTATGTGGTTTCATCACCAGTAGGGTTAGTCGTGGTCTGGTGGTTGGGGAACCGGTCTTGTGACTGGAGGGTTGTGGGTTTGATTCCCAGGTCTGAGGCTGTGACTGAGGTGCCCTTGAGCAAGGCACCTAACCCCAACTGCTGCAGGGTGCTGGGCTAGGGCTGCCCACCGCTCTGGGCACGTGTGCACCACAGCCCCCTAGTAATCACTAGCGTGTGTTTTCTCTAACAGCACAGATGGGTAAATGTGGAGAACAAATTTCTATTGAGGTGAAAACCACAAGTGACAAATATGGCACATTTCACGTTTTCATGTTTCACTAGTGGGGATAACCTACCATAAAATAAACATCCTGTTCCTCTGCAATCGGATCCACTTGTGTCTTGTTTCTCTTATTATGTTACAGTTTGTATCCTTTCTAGACTCATTCTTTCTTCTTTTCAATAAATGCTGTTAATGGTGAACTAATAGTGAACTATTATGTTTGTATTAATAGTACACTATTTGGAAAAGGTCACCACATAACACTGATGGGTATATGACTAGTAAGACAAATTATGTTGAATGTTATGTTATGTTATTATAAATATCATGTAATTAGATGTCACATTGCGCTGGTCCCATCCTAGAAGGGTCACGCCCACGCATTGCACACCGAGACGAGAAATCACAACGCAGGTGTCGAGACGAGACGTCACAACGCCAGTGTCACACCTGGCCCTCCCTCACCTGTTGATTTTTTGTCAGTGTGTTTTTGTTTTTAGTTCAGCCTGACATGCCTGTCACGAGCATGAAGTGGTCTTGATATAACACAGTGGACCTGCACCAGCAGATGACACGGCTGCCCAGACCATCACTGATTGTGGAAACCTCACACTAGACCTCAAGCAGCTTGGACTGTGTGCCTCTCCACTCTTCCTCCAGACTCTGGGACCTTGATTTCCAAATGACATGCACATTTTACTTTCATTGTAAAATTTACTGCCGATGTAGGTCCACTGTATTATATCAAGACCAAAGTCACTGCAGCCGTCTATCAGGAAATTTTAGAGCACTTCATGCTTCCCTCTGCCAACAAGCTTTTTTGAAAATGTCATTTTCCAGCAGGACATGACACCTGTCCACACTGCCAAAAGTACCTATACCTGGTTTAATAACCACAGTATGGGGTATTGTCAAGAGGAAGATGAGAGACACCAGACCCAACAATGCAGCTGAGCTGAAGGCTGTTATCAAAGCAACCTGGGCTTCCATAACTCTTCAGCAGTGCCACAGGCAGATCATCTCCATGTCACACCACATTGATGCAGTGATTCGTGCAAAAGGAGCCCTGGCCAAGAATTTAGTGCATTTACTGTACATACTTTTCAGCAGGCCAACATTTGGTCTTATATATTCAGTTGGTCTTATATAATATTCAAATTTTCTAATATAATGATTTTGGGTTTTCAATGGCTGTAAAACATAGTCATCAACATTACCAGAAATAAACACTTGAAATAGATCTGTTTGTCATAAATCTATATAATATATGCATTTCACTTTTTGTATTGAATTACTGAAATAAATTAACCTTTTGATGATATTCTAATTTATTAAGATGTACCTGTATGTAACACCAAACCTTTGTTTTATTTGGTGACCCATACAACATGCTAGAAACCAAGCAAGTTGGAAATGCCACAGCAGATGGCACTGTTGAGGCTCAGAGACTCGCTGACTCAATAGTACCTCATTGGCTCCATCCGAAATGGCGTACTTCCTTCCTATACAGTAGGCCAAAGCAGTACGCTATAACAAGTAGTATGTCCGAATACATAGTATGCATTAAACAGTAAGTGAAAAGTACTTACTGAATCAGGAGCCATTTTGAAGTGTGCAATTGCAGCAAGTTGTCCTATCCCAGCATTTAACTATGATCGCGTGGCATCATATGTCATATGACATGGGTAAAATGGCAGACGTAGCATGTCCCAGGTTTTATGCATACTGCCCAGTCACCTTCTGAAAGAACATACATGCCATTTCGGATCTGAGGAGCCTTTGAGTTTCTGGATTGTCATGCTGATCACCCCTGACTCCTCCCACAGGCTAGTCTGTGTCTATGTTTGGGTATACGTTTCTGTGTGTCTGCGTATATAAGTATGTCCATCAGTGTCATTCATACCGCTTGTGTCGTCAGCATTATGTTTTGCACATGTCTTGTTAATATATTTAAGTGTATTTAAGTGTGTGTTTGTGTAATATTTCTAGTCAGTTGTTGTTCTGCCTTGACTCATTACTTTTTTATGTTGAGAGTTCTTCATTTAGAAAATAAAATCATTTTAAGATGCTCTTGCTTTGGCATCCTGCCTCGTCCCTTGCACAATGTCGCACGTTTTTTTACAGAAGAATGTTTATCCACACCCAGCAGCTTCCTATTTTGTAATTGAGCAGATATTTTCAAAGACTGGTGAAATTTTTAATAAAAAATAAACCAACACTGGAAAAAAATGATTTCTAAAAAAAATTTATGTTACATGTTAAGGTCCACAATCACCTCAACGTATACCTTATCCACTATATAATCATTAACCCACTATAAAAGCACTGTTAGTAGTTTCACACCCATGAGCACAAAATTCTGTCACACATTAAATACAGCATACAACAAGCCCACATGAGTCTTGTCCACATGAGTCTTGTCCACGTGAGTCTTGCCTATGGAAAATCTGCAGTAGACAAGGGCTGTAACAAATGTAAATGTGTTATCAAAAGACCCGCTTGGAAGGTTGTAGAAGAATATCAGGACTTCTGAATTTTATACATATTTACAGATTGATAAAAAAAAGTGCAAACCATTAAGTTTGAGTGTACTAAGGATTACAACAGTATAGCTTTTCCAATGTGTCTTTTAAAGATATGTTCTGAGTGTGTAAGTTTATTCTGAATAAATTTTCAGTTTTATGTATTGTTTTGCAATGCATTATATTATTCAAACAACACAGTATTCTGCCAAAACATGAATTAATGTAGGTACCCAACTCAGCACTGAAATTTTGAATACATGCACAACAAATGAATAAAGCAGTGAAACACAGTTTAAAAACCTTTTTTAAAAAAGCCCTGGTCCACCTGATAAACCAAGCACTATGAGTTTTTGGCCACCAGATGTTGCTAATATGCACCCTGTCCCCGGTTCGAGTAACGGTTATCAGTTCGATTTTCAGACTTGTCGATAGAACAATGAGAAATTGGATGTAAAAGCTAACTATTTAATTTATCATTTGGTAGAATAAATGAAAATTGGCTTTCGCACTTTCTCTCATTTTCATATGTTTCCGTTTTGTACCTTAGAATCTGAATTTTAGTAAGACGTGAATGTACGTGTACGTTCCGTCCAAAGCATTTTTGTTTTTTAATAAAGTTTTTAGAGAGCGCGAGTTGTCCTTATCCATGTTTCTGGTTTTACGTGTTTGCCTACTGTAATACGAAGTGGAACGACGTTACCACTGAGACGCAGGTGGGGGAAAATCCGCATCTGTTTGTGATTGGTCGGTGTCGCTACCCGACGTGAACCAGCAACCCGATATGGACTACGCATGCGCGTAATTGATGTCGACACATGCTGCACGCTTGTGGCTACCTATTATTCGCACGCGTGAGACATGTTGTTTATCCCAGCTCATTTGGGCTTTTTTAAAATAATCGACGTCCTGGTTACCGCAGATAACGTTTACCACACAAAGCCAAATAAACGTTAAATGTGTGTGTACCGGGATTGCGCAATACAAACACCGCATAAATCTACATTTACCTAGTTACCTATGTAGTCATTGCCCCACCCTAAACCATGAGTAGCCTACTACTCGGGGAATTTGTGATTCATGACCCTCAATCAAAGCACTCTGACGTGTTGTTCACTCCCTTATCTGTGTGTCTGCTCTTCGTTAGAACTTCCCTTCCTTCTCTCTCCCTCTATATCCAATCCTCTCCTGATAAGAACACCAATCATACATGTTTTATTATTCTTGCTAAAGACACATCTTATTTCTTCGGTATTTAACTAGAACCTGATGACTGTGATCTACATCTAGAGACGATTTCAGAAACCTAACGGTTTAGGGGATTGTCCTTAACACTACTGTAACAGACATCGGCATAATTTCATTTTGATGAATGGAGTCTGCTAGATTTAACAGTTGCTAGCTAGTAGCTACGTAAGTTAGACAGCTAACTACATAACGGTTCTAGGTGGATGGGCAGCAAAAAAAAACCTACGTAGGTTTTTAGCTATATGTAGATGTATACAGTGTTTGAATTGAATTAAGTTTCTGTTATACGACATAAGGGGGGGAGTGGTTAAGGATGTTGGCTCCTCAGAGCAAAGCAGGCAAAAAGAGGAAAAAAATGACAACCAAGCATTGAAACAGTAGTAGAAAGTATAAAATGGATCAGAAATGATAGCTTATAAGTCTTGGCAATATATCTATACAGAACCAGTTACATTTATGGCTAATGTAATGCTAGTCGCCTCTGGCCCCCAGTGACCCCCTGCTGTGCCAGCTACAGGCCAAATATTTTCACAGTCAAAAATGAAGCAATTTAATGTAGTTTTCATTTGAATTAGAATGATGGAAAATGCGGCTGTGCAAAAATTGTAACAGTACCATCAACAGCAGGCAAATATTGCAAACAATGGTTTCTTTAAAACTCTTGTGTGGATCACTCTTATGGTAGAGGGCATGATGAACTATGTTGTCATCGACAAAGGCCCCTAGAAAGTCTCCCAGGGAACATTGGTCCTAGGTCATGGGCCAGACAAAGAGTGATCCAGAAACACTACTATGGAACAGACAGAACGTGACCCAGTTTGCCTAGTCCGGATCAGGTTTACTGGGGCCCCACCCTAGAGCCAGGACTGGGGGAGGAGCTCCTCTGTGAGCATTTGGTGGCCGAGTCTTTATCCATGGGGCCTGGCTGGGCTCAACCCCAACCACCTACATGTATCCACTAGCAGAGTCCGGTGCAGTGTGGATTGGGTAGTGATTGAAGGCAGGAAAGGCCTTTGAGTTTCGATCCTGTATAAACAGAGCAGGAGTTTGGTTCATACGGCTGGCAGAAAGTCAGATCATCTTTTAAATATCATTTTAAAGGCAGACAAGCTGGTGTAAGCACAATCTCTATGTTTTCAAAAATAGCAAGAAGCTTCCTGCTGAGGGGGCGGTGGGGGGGCTTTACAGATGGAGAACTGATGGGGTCATGTAACGGGATCAGGTAATGGAACTTTAATGTGATTTGGCTTATTGCTCACCTTTGAGGACCAGTAGTTTCCCATAGAACACCTTTAGATACCATTAGAAAACCAGCAGATGCTCTAGAATCAAAGGGCACCTGTTAAACCATATATTTTATATCTCCCCAGCAGAAAAACACAAAATATAATTACTTCTACAACTGACTTTGCATACAACTAACAGGAATTTGGCAGTTGCTGTTCAAGGTCTTAATCTCTTGCAATGCAATGTTAGGCATCATATCTTGAATGCAGCATACAGGTTTCCTACCTGCATTATATTATTAGGAAAGTTGATATGGGGATAGAAAAGTTGATATGGCACTCAGACTGCTGCCTGACTTTCTCCAAACAGCAGTGCACAGAATAAGGAACAAGACATCGAGGAAGCATTGAGGAAGCACACCTTGCAATCTGTGAGTAGTGTATTAGCAGTTATAATATTCATTTCAATAATTGAAAATATACAAGCAGAATTCAAGTTGAGACATTTACAGCATTTTGCTGTAATATATTTTCATGTATTTTAAATGTTTTGTCTATGCATGTAACTTTGAATTAAGAAGCAAGGTTTGCCATATCATTGCTTGCATGCTTTAGCCTTGGAGGCTGTAAACTAAAAGGTAGCTGTGAATGGGTTATCTGCAGAAGCTGAAATAGCTTGTCAGTGGTTCTGGAGAGTTCAGACTATCTAGGGTAAAGCACCATAAAGGTATGTGGCTGGGGTTGTTGTGTCAATATGTAAAGTTGTAGATCTTAATGGAACCAATGGCATGGTTTTTAATGGGTTGTGTTTGCTAGTAGTGTAGTGCTTAAAAATGTGTTGCTTGGTTTATAACTGAACTTGGAGGGGTTGAGGCTCGGATTCCAGACCTCAATATCGAGGCTTATGGAGGTGTTGTAGGCTTAATTCAACCAAATACAAATTAATAGAGTGATAACCCCTGAGATGAGCTGAGATTTCCTGATAACTTCTGAGAGGAGTTCACCATGTGATTGAATGAAGGGGGCTAGGGTGCATATGAGCCCAGATGGGTGGGCTGCCCTAGCCCAGCACCCAGGGGGCAGATGGGGTCAAGGGCACTTCAGTCATGGCCTAGGGCCTCAGAATAACCCTCCAGTCACAAGACCAGTTCCCTAACCACCAGACCATGTACTCAATGTACTCAATGCTTACATATTTTGGACAAAATTCGAAATATTTGCCTTCTGTTTTTGTTCTGTCATGTATGCCTTGGGTGGAGTTTATTTGTTTATTTATTTGTAAGTTTTTGAAGTTGTCTTTTTTGCAAGTATTTCTGACAAGCAGAGAAATAAATAATTGCCCTTTGATTTAGCCCTTGGTAAGTGCAATAACATCTCCCAGATATTCTCAGCCATACGGATAAGCTCGGGAACAATAAAAACTTTGCAGCAGATTATTGTACATTTTTGACATTGACATTTTTGATAATGCTCCCCTGCTTGGGAATTTTTACAAACAGCAGTTGATAATTTACATACAATAGAGTCAACAGCAACAGTAACTCATGTTGATAATTATTTAGATATCAGTGTCACAGTGATTGTTGTTTGTATTTACTTTTGCTTTTAATCAAACCACCATTTAGGAGATTGTGCTCCATGCCACAGCCCTTTCCTGCACTGATCTGGCCATGTGACCCCTACCTTCGATGGACACCAGCAGGCATGTCTGAAGGTGCCACTGCAATCAGCAACACTCTCTAACATCCTCGTGGGGCTCTCCCACGTGGGTCCTTTGTTTGTTTTTGTTTTCACACTTTCATGTATGTGGCTCATTCTTTTTATTTCTTATTCTAGGCCTAATACCTATGGATGCGGCCCCAACTGCATCCTGCTCACCAGTAGGCACAGTGTGTATTGTTATTATTATTACTGAATATTCCAACATAGGGGATTGATCTCCGTGACCAAAAACGCAGCAAGGTACATTCAACCTGTTCATGCTGCTCAACGGCTGTGACACGAGAAAAGACTCCGTAAATAGCAGCATGGATGGGATTTCACCAGTGAAGCAGGTTAGAGTGGCAAATATGTGTGCATTATGCCCCGAATCCAGTCATCATTCAGGCATAATAACTTTGTTATTACTAAATTAAATTAATATATTAATATATAATTATATGCAAATATCACTCATTACTGGAAGTGAACAAGATTCTGCTGTTGCGCGTACAAGCCATTGTGCAACTTACCGCATTTTTAACCAATAGGATTAACGTTTTGCCACTTTTTCGGCCAATAGGAGTAACACTGAGTTACGCTCACGCCTACGTCTGCGAAGACGGTGTGTCTCAATTTATGTTGAGTTGAACTGAGGTGGTTTCTCAGTTGAGACTCAGTACAGTGACACACAGTTGTTTTCTCAGTTGTTTTCTCAGTTGTGTTCTCAGTTGTTTTTACAGTTGTTTTCTCCGCTGACCTTTGAAAGGAAATTTCGCTTCCTGAAACGGGTGTGGTATCGTTTCCGGCAATACAAAACATCGACTCGTGAACAAGCCCGACAGGACCCAGTTTTGGTAGTTAACAGCCAACATTTCTGATACAAATGCAGCTGTTGTGTGTGCCAGTGAGAACTTGTGTTTCTAGCTTTACGTGGTTTTGCGTCGCAGGACTCGCTATTACGTTAGCCGTTAGCTAAGCTAACGAGGTGGAGACACTCGAGTTTGTCCAGATAAATAACGTTAGCTAACCAGCCAGCAAGCTACGACGGACAGCCGACTAGGGAGCTAGCTAATCCTGGTCAGCAAAAACAAGATTATCAACACTGTTTGGTTATGTAATGGGCGTAATTGACGTGGATATAGGTAGAAAATGCACAGGTTACCTGTGGAGACATGCAGCTGGTATGACTAGCCTCATGTAATTGCGACACTAAGTGATTTCTGCAGTCCTGGCAGTACGATGCCATTCTCATGGCAAACACACACGACGTGTTTTGTCTTGAGTAGAAAACCAACACGCTCTTTTATTTATTTTTTTCGTCTTATCTATTTGTTCAACCAGACAATATCAACGATCCAGTGGCAGCATCGTCGGATTAAGAGGGATTTGTGGGCCACTGAGACGGGTTAACAGCTGCTCACCCACGGTCGTCGCCAGAGATGAGGGCAAAGACCGTGTTCCAGCCGGCCATCGTCTTCACGTGTCTCATGATCGCAGAAATCCGAGGTGAGGTCTCTTAAATTCGCTGTTTTCATTAGTTGCTTAGCTTTATACCGCTCGTTATACGGTTGACCTGTTGTTGAAGGAAAATAGCTGTTCAGAAACACCGAAAACAGGTATTTTCACTGGAGTCGTAGCCGACAAAAATGTTGTAACACCAATGTAGTCAGAGTTAATAGCAGACGCATTTCCTGGCTGGTGGTATGCCATTAAAACATTGTACCTTGCACATAGACAAACGCTTATGTTTATTTTGGCCTCCATTGTTTCTGTATAAACATACTATGGTATTCATTCAGGTTTATACAATAATAAATATACGTCATTACTTGTGAAAGCAACTTTTATACTTACAATTTGCATTAAAATATATTTTACAGTCGATGCCTTAACTGTTGTATATGTTGGTGCTGACTATCTTATCAACAAGTATATTTACTACTAAAAAGTTGATACTAAAAGTTGTTTTACAAAAGCACCAACTTTGGGTGGTCACAGCACTGAAAGCATCTGCTTGTGTGGTGACAGAGACCGCTCCCCCCCCCCCCCCCCCCCCCCCCCCCCCCCCCAAAAGGAGAGATTGTCACATTAAGGCAGAATTGTGTGCTCTGGCTGCTATGCCAAGGAGCTGACTCTTGGGTCTAGTAGTCAGGACACATGTTGGGTCTAGTAGTCAGGGCACATGTTTATTGCCTGTTGGGCCAAGTTTGAGACTCTGCTGATGATGCGGCACTATGCATTTTTCACACATGGTGTCAGAAGTGAGGTGGTGCGGTCTGGTACTGCTATCTTCGTAGTGTTTAGATAATGGGAGAAGTCCAAAACAGTGCTCAAAACCTCAAGTCTTCTCTGAACAGGTTGTGATGTAATTTTCTGGTCGCTGAAATATTTTATTGTCCTCCTTTTCTCAAGTGTTGAGTTTTGTCATGGCCTGGCGGTTAGGGAATTGGTCTTGTGACCGGAGGGTCGTGGGTTCGATTCCCAGACAGGCCATGACTGAGGTGCCCTTGAGCAAGGCACCTAACCCCAACTGCTCCCCGGGCGCCGGGCTAGGGCTACCCACCGCTCTGGGCACGTGTGATCCACAGCCCCCTAGTAACCACTAGTGTGTGTGTGTGTGTTCTGACTGCACAGATGGGTTAAAAGCGGAGGACAAATTTCGATTGGGGTGTAAAAATCACAATTGACAAAATATGGCACACATTTTTTTTTTTGCAGTAAGAATGGGCACATCTTTGTGGCAAGGACTTGACAAATTTAAATCTTAAAATATCTCAGCAGGAGGCTTTTAATCAGACCCACGTGCAATGTTTTTAAGTATTAATAAAGTTAGGTCTGTAGAATACTGTATATATAGGGATAGTACAGGTAGGCATCGGTAGGCATAACGAATGGGAGACACATTTCTTTTCATCCAGAGAACATTTATACCAAAGTAGTCTGTGCTTTATACTTCACTTTTGCAGCTTCTAATATAGTGACTCTAAGATGTGTGATGTTGAAATCCACTGAAAATGCATCTCACTTTGTTTGTCATGCCAATACCGTGTTCAGCTCTGTGTTCTTTTTTCCACAGCCCAGTGTGACAGACCCCGTGTTGGGGGAAACAGAATTTTGACTCCAGAAACAGACAAGCCCAGTTACGAGATCGGATCTATAGCAAAGTTCAAGTGCTCAGTTGGTTATGAGCCGGTTGATCGAGCAGCTTCCACCACAATTACCTGCGAGGGAACAGGCTGGACAGTCCTACAGCTTGAATGCCAAAGTAATTCTTCTATAGATCATATCCTATTGCATGCTATCAGAATGTCTGTGTACTTGTCTGTGTACATTCCTATTTTTGGTCTTTTTTGTCAATGATTCGTTTTGAAAATTTCTAAATTTTGCAGTGTTGTCTCTCATTTTCAGCCAATGTAATTTATTTAATAATTCTAAGGAAGTACCCCGAACATGTAAACATGTACAAGTTACATGTGAAATTAATCACAGTTGTTTGTTACTAATGAAAACATGTGCATTAATTTGCAAAAGGGGTCGTATACTAATGGCTTAATGGACTAAAGGCTACAGCTACTGCAGTGTTCTAGCTGTATGCAATTAATGTGTGCCACATTGGCTGCCCTGACTCCTCCATTGTGCTAATCTGTCTCTGTGCTTGCATATTCGTTTGTGTGTCTGTTCGTGTGTTCTTTACTGTCATTCATCTCACCCGTCCATCGTCTTGTTGTATGTTGCACATGTGTCTCGTTGATGTCTGTGTATTTACAGTTGCAATCAAAAATATTCAACTCCCCCAAAGATTTTAAGGATTTATCAAAATAAGTTTTTTCAAATAGCAAGATTCTGCTTTGGATGACTTCTTTATGAGTTGAGTGATACATAAAATCAGAACAGAAAATGCATGATATAGTATGTGTGTGTAACAGTATATTTTATTAAGATAGCCATGTCACAATTATTCAACCCCTATATAATATTGTTGTTTTTAAAGCTTTCTGACAGGTTTTATGGACTAAAGTGGAGTTGAAACATAACTAAGCCTTTGAGAACTCTATAATGATCCTTCATTTGCTTCAGCTGTGATGCATATATAAACCCCACCCATGAAGGAATTCAAGGTGAGCAATCATGGTAAAGACAAATGAGCTTCCACAAAAGCTGAGAGAGGAGATTATTTCATTGCACCTTAAGGGCCTTGGGTATAAGAAGATTTCCAAAAAATATAACATCCCAAGAGACACTATTGGGAGCATTATAAGGAAGTTTAAAACTTATGGAACAGCTGCAAACCTGCCTGGCCATGGAAGAAAGCCCAAAATTTAAAAAAAGGGCCCTTAGCAATTTGGTCAGGACAACTAAGAAAAACCCCCATATGAGTGCAAGACACCTACAGGATGACCTGATGAAGGCTGGAACAAGTGCTTCAGTAGCAACTATAAGATGTGCGCTGAATAAAAGAGGACTTCATGGCTGGACTCCAAGATGCACTCCACTCTTAACCACAAGGAACATCAAAAGTCAACTAGAATATGCCAGGAGGAATTTGGATAAGGCTACAGGGTTTGGGGAGACTGATGAAATCAAACTGGAACTGTTTGGACATATGGACCAATGGTATGTCTGGCGTGCGAAAGGCCAGGCTTATGACCAGAAGAATACCATCCCCACAGTCAAGCATGGAGGTGGGTCATTGATGATGTGGGGCTGTTTTTCTGCAGCAGGAACTGGCAATCTTGATTTTGTACCTGGCATCATGGATTCTCAGAAATACCAGGCCATTTTAAAGAGGAACGTGATGCCATCTGTTGACAAATTAAACATTGGCAATCATTGGACATTCCAGCAAGACAATGATCCCAAGCACACCTTCAAGTCAACCAAAGCTTGGTTGAGAAAAAGATCATGGAATGTCCTGGAGTGGCCTTCTCAGTCCCCAGATTTAAACCCGATTGAAAATCTTTAGTGGGATTTAAAGAATGCAGTTGCAGCACGGAAGCCATCAAACATCACTGAACTAGAGGCTTTTGCACGTGAAGAATGGGCCAAGATTCCAATTGAGAGGTCTAAGATGCTAGTTAGTACTTAGCAAAAACGTTTGTTGGAAGTTATAAATCTAAAAGATGCTCCACAAAGTATTGAACCGGGGGGTTGAATAATAGTGCACATGTGTACAAAGAGTTAAATTTTTCATTTGAACTTCAAAGTTAAGTCAACTTCTGTTGTCAAAATAACTCAAATATGTATTAATAAATACTGTTTGTTGTTTAATGAGGTTTTTTGTCATTGTCTTTCATCCACATCTCTATAATGTCTTTGGAGGTGAGGGGGTTGAATATTTCTGATTGCAACTGTAGGTATATGTGCTTTATGTTTGTCAGTCGTTCTTCTGACTGTTCTCATCTCTCTGTGCTGCGTGTTCTTCCTTTGAAAATAAAGTGAAAGTAAAGTGCTCTTGCCTCTTCATCCTGCCTCTTCACTTGCTATTGTTCCAATTTCAAATGCAAGAAAGTCATTAGCTAATTTAGAAGGCCGTGCTAAATCGAGTTTCAAGACACAAAAAGTGTTTATGTAACTGGTGAAAAATCTTGAATATAAATGTTGTACAAAGTATATAATGTGATGTGATATTTATTTGTATCTTTTTAGAAAAATCCTGTGGAACTCTTCGTGAAATATCCAATGGGATATGGCAGTATCCAGAAGGAAATCAGTTTGGGGCAATAGCTGAAGCAGTATGTAATACAGGGTGAGTGAAATTCAGATTTATTGTTCATAGTTTATGTATATACCTACAAAAGATGTAATTCGTGCTTATATCATCACAGTTCTCAGTCACATTATATTGATAACGGTTTGTAAAGCAAAACATCTGTATCTGTAGTCTCATTCTGTATCTCTATTGTCTTATAAAATCACTTGTTTGTGTGGAATCTTAATATTACAAATGTTTATATTTGATAATGACATGATTGGTGACAGGTTTATACACATACAGTATATTCTATGCATTAACATTAATGTGGTTTTGTACTTGAATCTCATTAGAATCCACTTGTACTTGCAGGTATAAAGTTCTTGGAGATAATAAAAGAAATTGTCGAGATGCAGGCTGGGATGGCAGAAACCCCACTTGTGAAGGTTTGTAAGTCTGGAACATTACTAGAAACTGTTCTAATCTTTAATGAAAGTTTATTTTACCAGTATATTTATTTTCTCCTTAGTGGTGAAATGTGACCCTCCACCTGGAATAGACAATGGAAATGTTGAAGAAGAAAAGGATGAATATCAGTATGGAGAAGTAGTCACCTACAGTTGTATGCGTGATTTTACTCTCTTTGGGAGTAAATTAATATCGTGTTCTTCGACTGGGTTATTTGATCCTCCTCCACCTAAATGTTTGAGTAAGTATGACTGAAATATACCAAATATACAAAAATGTACTTTTAGATAACAAGCATATTATTGCAATATTCAATCCCCCCCGTTACTCCAATTTTATAATGTGTGTGTGTGTGTGTGTGTGTGTGTGTGTGTGTGTGTGTGTGTGTGTATTGCATTGCATTGCATATTGGCATCAGCCAATAAAAATGCTCATTATGGAACCATGCATATAAAACTGGTCTAAATGTTAAGATGATTCAGTGCTGCTGTCTCATGCTGTATAGTCAGCATGTATGACACTACCCAAAAGAAAATATTCTATGGGCGATTAAATAATAGCTCAAAAGTTATAATATAACTATTTGTGAATACACAAATATAAACTATAAATTCCTATGGTGGACATAGGAACACTCATTTATCACAAACATAGAGAACCAGCATATATTGTGGTATTGGTACATAAGCAATTTGTCTTGACTCTTGACAAACTGATATTTGGTCAGCCAATAATACATTTCAATAATATTTCTGTTTGTTCTTCTCTTTGTACAGAAGTGTCCTGTGAGGAACCAGACGTTCCAAATGGATTTCGAATTGAAGGAAAATCACCACCCTATGGATATAAAAACTTTGTTCGGTACAAGTGTAGAGATGGATACATAATGAAAGGGAAAGATTACCTGATATGTGGTGAAAACAGATGGGATCCACCTCCTCCAGAATGCAATTGTAAGATTAATCAACTCTTTTTATTTAAGCTAAGAGTTGCCTGTGTAGGCTACAATATGTAGGCTCACTGTCTACTTTCCTTATTTTGTGCTGTGGTTTGTATTTGTATATTTGTGAGTTTTCAGCATTATATTGTGAATATAAACATTGACTAATCACAGCATTCCTCACGGGATGCACTTTCTTGGGTCATTGGCTGGCTGTGTAGTCAAGGTTAATCGAAATACAATGGAGGTCTTTCCATACAAAATAATGTGTGAAATCAAAAAAACATCCCATACTAGTGTGTTTGGAAAGCACTATGATCTGTATGTTATCAGCATTTTTATAATTGCATGCTGTTGAAAAATGACCTGCATTTCTATGTGATTTTTAGTAATTCCACCCCCAACACCACCCTCTAGACCCACGGAAACAACAACTGGAGGTATACAGTTGGGATAGTATAGTATAGTGTAATATTAAGGCAGAGGCATAGTAGAGACTCAGGCATGGTCTTCTTTCTAAAATCAGAATTAATCCCTTTAACAAGGAATTTGCATTGTTACAATTGACATATCAGCAAGTAACTCTTAACCATTTATTTATACATTTGTCCCACCCTCATCTAATCATTCACTGCATATCCAAAGCACTGACCTTGTCAATTAACATTGGCATAATCACTGAAATTTGTGCTATGAAATGTTTTGACTCCCTCAATTTGTCATGGATTTGGTTTTATGTTATGTACTCTTTTTCTTCTAGTTTATAGCTCTGCAAGTCCACCCCCCACCCCCACACCATTTCCACACGGTGAGTACCCGATACAGGGTTCAAGCGCGTATATGGGCCCGTTTTGAGCAAATGTTTTACCTTTGATTAGAATTCATGATGTCTGCTTTTTATTTTCAGTGTCCAGTAGGGATGCAAATGATTAATCGACTTTCGATTAATTGTCGATCAAGAGGTTACTCGATCAAAATGTATTAATCACGATTAATCGTTAGAGAGCGCTCCTGTAGTAACTTGAACAGAGCTTAAGAACGAGAGGCGAACACGTGTCGCGAAAGACCAGAGTGGAAAACAAAATGAAGCGGGCGAAAAGACGTGCGGTGTGGGACCATTTCAACATTGTTAATTTAGGCAAAGAAGTTCTCTGTGTAATGCGGTATTGAAGTACAACAGTTCCACTAGCTCACTCAATTATCATTTGAACACTGTGCATGCAGCTGTCCTGCATATCACCAGTGCACCTGGTCAACCTAAAATCACAGCTACACTGGGAAGGCGAGCGTTTTCGAAGCTCGCTACGAAAAAAGAAGAGTGAGCTAAAAACAAAGCTAGCTACTGCTACTGCTGTAGCACTTACAACAGATTGTTGGACGGCTCTAACAACAGAAAGTTACATTACCGTGACGTGCCACTACACTGACGAGAACTGACAGCTAAAATCTGCAGTGCTGATTACGACGAACATGTCGGATAGACACACCGCTGACAATTTAGCTGACAAGCTCAATGATGTTGTGGAGACTTGGGAACTCTCCGGTCGCGTTACAGCGTGTGTTCACTACAACGCTAGAAACATTGTCCAAGCATGGGCTCAATAATATTCTGTTTGGCTCTCTATTTAATTTCTTCTTAAAATTTTTTTTTTTATGTCTAATGTTTCAAATGGAGCCAGTCCTTAATTTATTCCTTTTTTTTAAATGAAAGAATGTGTTTTGTTATACCATAAAAATTTCCTAATGCATAATTACTTGAGCAATATATCATATAATACAATATAATTATCATAATATAATATAATATATACTTTTTGAACAAAGTGTTTTAACTATTTAGCTGATATTTTTAAAGGCCCTATTGAAACACTGAAATTCAGGTGGAAAACGCCGCTTATCGATTAATCGAAAGTCGATCGATAAGATCAATCAACTAATGATTAATGAATTAATCGATAATTTGCATCCCTAGTGTCTAGTTAACTGTCCTGTGAGCCACTAAAGGCCCAAATTACCAAAATAAGTTGTAATGGCAAAATAATTTAGATCATGTGACTAAATCACATGCTGATATTAGCTTTGTGCGCAAATACTTCACATAATGCATCATGATCTCTCCATAGCATTTAAGGTTAATTTGTCATGGATTTGGTTTTGTTATGTACTCTTTTTCTTCTAGTTTCTAGCTCTGCAAGTCCACCCCCCACCCCCACACCATTTCCACACGGTGAGTACCCGATACAGGGTTCAAGCGCGTATATGGGCCCGTTTTGAGCAAATGTTGCTTTGATTAGAATTCATGATGTCTGCTTTTTATTTTCAGTGTCCAGTTAACTGTCCTGTGAGCCACTAAAGGCCCAAATTACCAAAATAAGTTGTAATGGCAAAATAATTTAGATCATGTGAGTAAATCACATGCTGGTATGCTGATATTAGCTTTGTGCGCAAATACTTCACATAATGCATCATGATCTCTCCATAGCATTTAAGGTTTATGTCTTGCCCAACGTTAAGCCTGTTGTATGGCTAATGCCTGTTAATTGGCTGATTGTAGCAATGTTTTTTTATTCATGACATCACTGAGTGTCCTGATAGAATTTGACACCACGATGCTGCATATAACATTTTGGTTTGATGTGACTAATGGTTGATGATTTTTTCCACGTTAAAGCGCCCCCTATTGAACAGTGTTGGCCAGTGTTGACCTGAGACATTAGTCATGTGCTACATCAGCCTATCATGTTTCATGGAGATAGATGAAAGCATTGTTGAGATATAGCTGTAATTGAATTGATTTACAACAGTAAAACATTGTAATTCATTGTCTTTTGTAGGTAAAGCTTGGGGAATTGGAATTGGAGTTGGACTTGCAATTGGAGCACTTGCATTGGGTAGGTGTGCTGACTGACCATTTTCATGATTACACTTTTACATAATTGTTTTTTCTTAGTCTCACTAAGTAGGCAGTTTTCATAAATCATTACAGGTTATTAATAAATTATTAAAAGTGATTATTACTGTAGAATATTAATAAACTATTATTTGGTGCCAAATGGTGGGGTGAAACAGGTTACTGCTATGTTTAGTACCAGGATTGAGTGACTTGGCTAAATAATGTATTGGAATATTTTACTGTTCTCCCATTAATAACTTAATTCACTTACAAAATTCACATCAAAGGACAAATTTAGTTAGCTGCGAGTTTGTCCCCTAAGCATCTAAGATTTTTTGTCTCTAAAGTTTCTCTAAGAGGCTTTGTTTATACTGTCACTTTTTTAATAATCATATGATCTACTTCCCAGCACTACCATCAGTTTTGGAAAAATAGAAACATCTTGCATTTAAACAAGGGTTTTATTTGATTGACAGCCTATCGACTTGCACATTAATTGCAAAAGACTATAAACAATTGGTGATGCACTAATCTCGCTAGCTAAACATTACAGCAAAATGGTGACAGAATAGATCTACACATCTGAAGATGAGATTATTTTTGTAAGCATTAAGACCCTATGATTCATTGTTTTTTATTTTATAGGAGACACAATAGAGCTCAAATGCTAGGCTTGTTTAGTTGTCTTGTTGGGTTATTCTAAATTGACAGTGCATCAAATAAACTACTAAGACAGAAGATTTCATGTAGACATGCGCATAAAAATACATTATAACCTTTACCCGTTACTGGTGTCAGCTAAAGTGTTGAACAAGTTTGTTTTTTCATACACATTAATGATTAAGTACAGTTTGTTAGAAAGATGATACCAATAATTAACAACAACAACAAAAAAGTTTGCTGTCTGTTATGTATGAAATGGTATATTCATTCACTAATCCCCACATAGACCGTTTGAAATAGGCTACTCAATAGGGAGACAACAGCTAGAATCCAGACATTGTAGCTTGTGCCACAAGTGGGTCGTTGTGACCTTTTGTCATGTAAACTATATGGCACAGACTAGTAGACTAGTGATACAATCAAAACACACTGAAGTAACACAGTTTAGCAATTTTTATAGTTTCAGTTGTACTTTACAGCTACATCCATCAGAATCAGTACTGAGGAAACTTGGGTTTATTTAACAATGTAGCGCAGTACGTGTCAAATAATTCTAACTTAAAATAATAGTGGTAATAAGTGGTAATAATTATTACTGTTATAATATTAATTACATATTTGCAAAATCATCTGATCTAATCGTCCCGCTCATATTCCTTTAAAAACATAAGCCATTTGCATGACATTGAAATCCTCTCTTTTCTGCAGTTTTGTATTTCAGGAAGCGGAAGTAAGTATAATGTCATTTTCAGTTTTAAAAGGTACTCTCTTTAAGCACAATGTCAGATGCCATTGTGTTACATTTTATGTATGTACTTGTTATGTTCTGACACCTAAAGCACAGATTTATCTGGCCTAACAGATCAAACTGATCTTTTATTTTTACAGAAAACTCAAAAACAGAGCTAGAGTATAACACTTATGTGGTTAAAGTCTCGGTTGCTCTCTGAACTGGTAGATTAAATACAGAAATAAATGCATAATGCAATTAATTAGATATTTAGAAGTTAACACACTTAGTGCCACAGAAAAACACAAAATGCCCAATAAAAGCTAATACCAAATACCAGCATGGAGTTATGGGGAGTAGATTTTAATGTAGTTGAAAAAGGTAACTTGATTTCATTTTTGTGAAGGGTGCTATATGTGGTCATGTTTTTTGCTATGCACTAAGTTACCATTTTTTTTTTTGTTTCCAACTTTGGAAGGGATTCATTAAAGGTGCCTACAAGCAATGACGATATGGATATTTAGTGCCCTCATTTACTGGTAAGAAATTCAGAATGTTAATCACCTTGCCTACTCTCATATATTTGTCAGATTCTTCCCTTTTTTAATGTTTTTAGATTACTTAGTTTGTATTTTTGTAAAATGGAGGAATACCTCATGTGAATTATGTTGATTTCTCTATAGGTTCGTCTGATCCATGGATGCCCAAAAACACCAGGGTATTGTCTTTGTTAATTCAATGTGCACTGTGTTTTTTTCAGCAGACTAGAACACTATTAAAAAAATTTTCAGTACATAGATTAAACACAAATATGCACTTTGGTTTAGATTAGAGCTATGCATCACCTTTCCAGACAATTGTTTAGAATTGGCTATATTATTTGAACTGTAAGATGCACTAAAATCCATGTCACATGCATACTTTGTGAAATGGTACCTCGCCGACAGCTTGGAACAAACAAAAATACCCTGAATGCCTTCTGACTTCATCTTGTAGTGTTTAAAGAATTATGGCCAAATCGTTTCTTAACGTCATCAGTTAGTGGTTGGAAGATCCTCTAGTCTGTATTTATTATTTAATATTTCCTACATTTCCCTTGGGATAAGAGAAAACAATCTCTTTAAAAAATCTGGATAATTTTCTGATATTATTAAATTATCCTTGCACTGCAATATGCATATGTTCTTTGCCGTTAATGTATTTGCATCTTTACTGAAGAATTTTACAAATGGAGTTACTTAAGTGTGTTCTAATATTAATTTATTGTCAGCCATTTACTTATCCTCTCATTGGATATCCTCTCATATTCCATCTGTTAAGATAATTTGCAATGTGATTTTTATATTTTTCCTGTTCATGAAATTCATTTATGGGCAACATTTATTAGATAAGTTATTATTAGTGCTGTCAATTCCAGGTGCCGCGATTAAAAGTCCTCACCAGGATTTTGTTCAGGCTTCCTGGATTGTGTTGATTCCACTAATTTTACCTGGATTGCTAATTAGCAAGCTTGAGCAAAATCCTGGTGAGGACTTTTAATCGTGTCACCTGGAATTGACAGCACTAGTTATTACGTTTAATTCCACAAATATATAATTCCAAAAATTTATAATTTGCGGTCTTGTCAAAGTTTTGGTAACTTAAGAAGGTGAAGAACCAAATATTTAAATGAAGCCAGGATAAAATACATTTAACCACTTATCCTTCCAGTCAGGAGGCTCCAGATGTCTCACACACTCTGAGAGAGAGAAAGAGAGAGAGATACGTGACACACCTTAGAAACCATATTTCATAAAAAAAAATAGTAGTTCATGTTAATTATGGCTGTTTCAATTTCAGTTTGTATATTCTTTTAAAATTGCTTTTTTACTTGTGTTTCAAATTTGAATTCTAATAAATTATTTTTTCAATCACCCAATAAAATGAATGAGCTTTTCAAATCTCTTCAGGATCTTTTTTTTTTTTTCTTTCCAAAATTATGCTGGGGCAAGGAAACACATTATTTGCCTATCATAACTCTTTCTAGAGAACATAAATCTATCAAACAGGTTAGCCAAAACAATAGAAGTCAGGACATTATCTGTCTGATTTAAAACAACCACTTCTGTTTATCTCTCATAAATGTGTGAAATTATAACATGCTTTCTTAAGCAGTGGCTTAAACAAAGCCACTTTGTAAGGGGGTGCAGAAGATCACCAGAAGACAGTTGGGAGTTTACAATATCTAAAATATAAGATGATGGAAAAATATATTTAATATGCAGTAGAGAATTTCAACTAAAAAATATGATTGCTTTTTTGCACAAGTTAAAAGCTTATACACATTTCTTGTCGAAAAATAATGCATGCAGGTTACATGATGGCTAGCTGAGGGTTATTTGTTTATGTTCCCACTTTTGTTGAAGTTTAACCCTGATGAAAGTCTCCTGTCTCCTGCATCAATATAGTAATACGCCTCAGACATGTCTGAGAAAAGTATAAGAACAAAAAAGATGGTTTTCCGATGCGCAGTGGCGGAGCCAAAGGAGGGGAAGGGGTAGCAATTGCCACCCCCAACAGAGCCCTTGCCACCCCTAGTGCCACCCCACTGGAAATGGTCATTTTAAGAGAAAATATGTGTTTCCTTTCGTTCATCATTTGTATATGGGCCCCTCTGATAAAGCATTGGTCACCCTTTGGCCACCCCTTGAAAGAAAGTCTAGCTCTGCCACTGCCGATGCGGTCAAGGAGATGTACCAGTGAGTGAAATTGGGTTTCTAAGTTCCAAGTTTTTTTTTTACTTCATGATTAAATGCTGACATAGTATGAAAGAAAAACCAGCTCAATCGGTGTACCAATAGAAAAGACCCTGGACAGAGATAAAAGTGCATAAACGTTCACCATAAGCAAGTTCCATTGTTCTGTCCTAGATTACACTGTCCGCTCAATGTTTTATCTACACTTCAATCTACATTCAGCTTTTACAATTTGGGGTTGTCATAACAGATCATCTGATTCCTTTTCAGCTAGTCCTCTGCATCTTGCTCCTTCATAACCAAATGACTACAATGACTTTCTTCCTGTGTTCCTGGCATCCATCCTCAGGGCTTCACTCTGTCTGGACTGCCCTTCGTCACCAATTCTGTCCATAACTTTTATGGACAGAATTTCTTGGCATAGCCAAGTGGCAGAGGAGGTTCGATTTGGTGGCCCCAGGATTCCACGTCTCCTTTTTGTGGATATGATTCTGTTGGCGTCATCAGGGCAGGACCTCCAGCTCTCGCTGGATCAGTTTGCAGTTGAGTGCAAAAAAAAAAAAAGGAATTTTTTTTTAAGTGACTAATAACTTTTATATTATTTATAAATATATTTTCAGTGATTGAAAATCAATTACATGACAGATGGGGGGGCAGAGCCACATGTATTGAGGTATTAATACCACTGTCTAATGTATGCATTATTATAATGTACATATGATGAATTATAATGTAATATATTCACAACTGCATTTTTTTTGTCTTAAGTGTCCTGACTATGACAATGTCAATTAAGTCTCAGCACATAACTGTATTTCCCAGTTACACTAGTTTGAGTATATACAATCAAAATTACAGAATTGCCCCGTTTTTGACTCAAGTACTACAAAGATTTGATCCCAGCTGTCCAAAAACTTATTTTATACTTCAAAAGGGCATTTTCATTGATGACTGTATCAATCAAGTTCCAGCTCAAACTTTGTGTCCCAGCCGTACTGGTTTGGGATATAGATACACAACAGATAGGCTATAGATACACAGCTAGAACTTTGCTAGCTATGATGATTTGTCTGTCTTTTTGAAAACAAAGTCAACCTAGTCACCTTACAATTGCTCCCTATTTAGCATTAGATCAATAGTTTAGATACAAATGTGGAGTTTACTTTAGCTAGCTAATAAATACCGTCAAAGAGCGCATTAACACACACACACACACACACTCACTCACTCAACCATTTGTGGCGTTTCTGTGCTGACTTTTATTTTGAAGGAAACGTCACATGTCTTTCCAGCTTCTAGTTGCTCTTTGCGCTCTTCACCAAGCTCTCACATGACAGTCGGAGTTAGAAGTTGCACGTGACGTCCTATGTGGATAGCGGAAGTTGGTTATTGGTCTGTTACTGCATCGTCCATGGCTTTTACTTTGTTTTTTCTTTTTATTGTTTCATTATGTACGTGCACAGCCCATGTACCACTTATCATATGGACCAGCGAAGGGTATGTAACTTTAATGCGTTTTCTTGTTAAGCCTGTTTTGTTTAATGAGTAAATTCAATAACTGACTCTCTCGTTAGCATAACCTAGCTAGCTACCTACCTACCTATGTACTAGCGAGGATTTGAATGTCAAAGAAACAAAGTATGTCAAATATCAAGTGTTTGTATTGTTAACAGAGACTAATATAGGTAGAAAGTGTACTGAATTATGCGATACCAATGTTAGGGAACTATGTTAGTGTTTACTGAGTTCTGTTTTGTTATGTAGAGCCATTTTGCCAACCTTGACTGAACCAACAGCTGGAGAAATTGTCTCTGGTGAGAAGGTGGTATCCTATCTACAATCTGCCTTGACAACCTTGCCAAACAGAGTTTTGCTCTTTCTGCAAGACAAGGTGCGGACATTTTTTGCGGACATTTTTCAGATGTACCACTTTAGCTTGTTACTGTCAGTGTCATATGACTATGAGGCATATTCTTACTTCCTCATACTATTTCCACAGGGCAGACCAGAATTGTGTCAGAATGTTTTTGGGGAAGAGATTTGAGGGTGGATGTTGAGTGTTTGAGAAATATATGGGGCAGTAATTAGAAATAGTATTAACAGATATAGGATTAGAGTAAAACACTGATCGATTAAATGGTCCTGCTAGTATATATTGAAGAAAAAAATCCACAGTTGTCTATGCTATTGTATTTTTAATGTGCATAGTATTACACTGCACCTTTTGGTGTACTCTGCTTTTCTGCAAACATTTTGAACTTGCCTTGTTTCAGTATTAGGGCTTGTCAAGTTGTGTTTCAGAAGAAAAAAGACCAAAATAGCCAGGACAGAGTTACATGTTGAACTATGCAAGGAGCTTTGTGTTAAAGTGGCATGACTGTAATACCATAAACATCAAAATACTACATTTAAATTGAGTAGTACACATAGACTCACTATAGGGATGTGGTGTTTGTGTGCTGTTCCTCACATTCAATATAAAGCTATTTAAATAATAATGATAAGTAAAGTAATAATAAGAAAAGCTATCTAAAATATGCCTTTGCAGAAACAAATTTTTGTATTCGCAAGGCATTAAGACATAAAGAGCATTTACCAATGTGTGTTAAACTACCTGTCTATTTCTGCTTTTCTCGTGCAGTTAAGCATAGAAGATTTCACAGTACATGGTGGGGTGTTTGGGAACAAGCAAGACAATGTTTTTATTAATTTAGAGGTAAGTATTATTTATATAAGTGTTACTAAAATGTGCTATATTTAACAAATATGTTAAACAATAGTAATTGCATCATCAGTGTATACAGCCTATCCTGCTGACCCAAACAACTTGCACATTATGGTCAATTTTAGCAAACTGACAGTTAGCATATAGTTTACACTTATGTCGCTCATTCCCAGCTTAGTGTGTAATGTAATGCTAATGTAATGTCTCCTTACGTCAGTAGTATCCCACCTTAATCTACTTTACTCAAAAGACCATTATTTCAAGATCTATGAAGACGATAAGTATACAGTATATGTATTTGTCTACTAGTCAGCGTTACAGGCATCTACCCCCCTGATTTTGCCAGCCCTAGCCTGGCCTACAGCTGTTTCAGTGGAGGAACTTTTTCAGGAGGCACTTGGGGTCCCACCACTTCATATTGTACCATCAGCACTGAACCAGCTACAGTTGGACCCATCACAGCCTTCTTTTCTGGTCATCAGCATCCCATACACCGATAGGTAAAGAACGACATGCTACAATACACCTACTTATTTGGCATTGTAGGTGTAGGAGAAGTGTTTACTACAGAGTAATTAGGAAGGTATAAGATGAAACATTCATTCTTTTATTTAAACAAGGAAATATACTCAGGTAGATACCTCATTTACAGTATAACAAAGTAGAAAAAAGTGTCTATGCATCAAATAATACAAAAAAATCAAATAATAAAACAACTGAAGTAGTAAAAAAATAAAGACCTATATTGAAAAATAAATAACAAAACAAAAAATGAAAACAAATGAATCAAAATATAAATGAAGTAAATGCATATTGTGACGGATGCAGCAGACGTGGGAAATGGTGCCATGGTTTCTTTAATATCCACAGCACAGTACAATCAATAAGAAAATAAAGGAGCGCAGCACGCAAGCAGAGTGACCGAACAAACGCACTTAAGACACAGAGTCACTAAACTTGGCTTTGGGAAGAGAAGCAGCGGTAAACGTCTCGAGCAGTCTCAGTCCTGCAGGCTCACTCCTGTGGGCGCAACGCACAGCACTGACTTGCGGGAGCTGTGGACTAAAATCGGGGCGTGAGGCTGATGAGGGAGAGGTAAAAGCATAAAATCTGGCTACATGTTCAATAGTCACAAACTGCTGTCTGTTCAGGAGGTATAAACGCAATTAATGGTCAAGTGTATTGAACACTTTTAAAATATCAATATAAAGGGCTCTACAGAAATAATATAATTTTTAAAAGAGTGGTGGCAGTAACAGTGCTGTTTTTTTCTATAAACCAAATTGACATATGCTCAAAAAGAAATGTAAATCATTTCAACTAATTATTTACTGAACAAACATGTTTGATTTGGCATGATAATGCTGAGAGAGGCTTATATAATTGTTTACTTGTTGAAGTGTTGAATTGATGCTGCACCTCCTTAATGGAATACATTTACATAATCAACTTTCCTCTTGAGAACTTACCATTTAAAACTGAAAATAAAATAAAAAAATAGTTGGCTGATTGGAGTAGCAACTAAGTAAAATGAGGTCATGGCATAGATCGGTAATGGACAAAGTGTATCATGTGTAAACCTCAAATAGGTCACCAGGAGATGCACAATGACATATAAAAACATACATCAATAATGTTGACAAAAGTGATTGAGAAAAGCAATTATATTTGTTTATTTGACAGTGTACAGCCTAAGGAGCTTCTTAGGAAAAATGGTGAGTAGTTTCTATTTCGCAAACCTTTTAGTGTGATGTTTGTGTACTATCAGTTAAAAGTTTGGTCACAACTGACTGAATGAGTGTTCTTTATAGTCCTATAAGCATTTTTAATTAATGGTTGATGCTTAAATGTGCGTCTAAGACATATGTAAATAGTTGATGTTGATGACCTATGTATAATTTTTTTTCTTGGCAGATGAGATCATTGGAGATGTGCTGTCTGTCTTTAAAGCTCACGGTGTACCGTACACTGCTGTTTACACTGGCCTGAGGCCTTCCTATGTAAGGCAACCCTGAGTCATAATGTAATTTGTGACAGCAATAGGGATAATTTCATGATGGCTAGGTTTACAAAACACAATTAATGTTTAGGATCTCACTGTGTCAAATAATTTTGCTCAGCGCAGAGGATCTGTCATATGGTTTTATTATGCATTCAAGGCATCTGTTAAGGGCTTCATTGTTTCTCAGATGTTTGCTACATCTTCCATAGGTGTCTCATGACAGCCTCACGTCTTTGTCTCCTGGATTCGTGGGCCGGTCTCTGCTCCAAGCAAAACCACAACCACCTGTTAAACCACCAGTGACTTTTAGCAATGCTACAGGTCGTCCATGTATTTTGCTCTGGGCTGATCGGTTAAACATTAGCTATGAGAAGAGTGACTGGATTGATCTGGGTCCGCTTACTTTCAATACCCCTGTCTCTCTGGAAGGCTCTGTCTGTAATGAAACATTTTCTAGGTAAGTTTTGTAGAATATTCACATTAAAAAATATAGATTTTTGGAGAATTGTTAAAAGATTAAGCATAGTAAATTAGCAATTAATATAATTAGTATACAGTATTTAAACACAAATATTTTCCTGAATTTTAATGCAAGAATAGAAAAAAACTGTCATGCAATTACTGGCGAGACTGCTCTCTGAACCTGAGTCTGGAAAAAAAAAATCTGAAATCTGTAGTCTGGAAAAAAGGAGACTATGATTACTATGATTTCTTACTATATATATATATATATATATATATATATATATATATATATATATATATATATATATATATATATATATATATATATCTCACACGAGTCAACAAATTCTTAATTTTATAATGTTTTTCCCCCCCAGTCTTGTCCTGAATTACCAAAATTTAAATACCAGTAATCAAAATTTCAAGTCATTCCAGCTCATGTGAGTATTCATAAAATTCACTGGTGTATACATTATTGTGTCAGTGTGCTGGAAATAACACTACACTTCCAGTCTGAATGTTATTAGTAAATGTGAATTTAAGTTTTATTTCATTCACTCACCTTTTTGAAGCATTTATTTATTGTTTATTTATTGCATCATATGATTAATATGATATGGGGTGTGACATGGGGCATGGTAGAAAATGTCACACCCCACTTGATCAGACACCCTCACTCACTCAATAAATACAAATAGAATCCTGTAAATATCAAAGAGCTCAACACCACTGCATAATCTTTTTTTCCTATGCAAGTTGTCAATGCAATTAGTGGTGATTAGTACACAAAGTCCAAATATATTCTTCACAGTGCACATATCAGGTTAAACCATGGTGTAATTGTATGTACTTTTAGTTTTTCAGAAAGCACAGGGAACTGTGATTGTGAAAGAGGAGTAAAATGTGTCTCCTTTAATCACCAGCTTCTTGATGCGCAACATTTTCTTTCCCGTGTCGGCTCGAAACTGGGCAGTCCTGGACAAGTTGGAGCTGAAGTACGATGGCCGCACAGCCACATTTAACGGCAGCCGTGGCATCTTTTCCCCTGCTGAGTTTTCCTTCAGCTGCCAGACTGTGGGTAGCGGTCAAAGCCCACTCCTCGTCCCACAGAGCTCTGATGACAATGCCACCCAGTGGAACATCCTCTTCACTGAATTTCAGGTACACATCACTATACTGTTACAGTATAGATGCTAATATAAACTGAATAGGCAGCAGAAAATATTTTTTTCAGGTGGTCTTTTTTATGGAGTGGTCTGAGTGGCTTTTGTAGACAGTCCAATGGGCATAACAAATTGGATTTGGGTCACTTGCGGTTTTGAAATATGTAGCAGAAATATGGCAATGTGACTCATTGTGTACAGACAATGGAATGTTGCTTTTGTCTGATTGGTCAGTACTGGGTCATGTGGAGCCTGTGGATACCGGGTACCATGATTTCATTTTGATTGTTTACATGCCATACACAACTTTCTTTTGTATATGAGGAAAACCGCATTTCGCATTTTCTTTTTTGGGGAGATGGGGAAGCAATTTGTCTTTTATACCATAAACAGTTTATTTTCCACATGCTTAACGACATCTTCACACAAATGTGTCAGCAAGGTCACAGCCCGTTCTTTTGAAAAAAACTACACATTTAACGGCTATATAACTTAATGGAGAGATTATGACAACATCACTTTTTCACTGCTTGTGCACAAACATTTAGGTATCTGGAGTGCCTACCAGCCCACAAACTGAAATAAAGACAACTCTGTCTAATTCTTGTGGGCTGCCTACACCAGAAAACATGGGATAAAATAAGCCATCCAGATTTGGTCCCCCCCACTTAACAAGCACATGGGTCCAGATCCCTAATGAGCAAGCCAGGGGTGACTCTGGGAAAAACTCTGGGCAGGGATTAGGAAGAAACCTTGGGAGGACCAAGACCCTAAAGGGAACCCATCATCCACTGGGTGGCTCAGCTAGTACCTGACAACATTCAGCATAGCTGTGATTCATCAAAGCAAAGCATGATGTGTAGTTTGATTTTATTTAACTAATCATTGACTTTTGATTTGGACATTTTGTTTAAAATCAGATCCAGGGATTCGGCGTGCCGGGGAATTTCTCCTACGCCAGTGACTGTGCAGGCTTCTTCACACCAGGTATCTGGATGGGGCTGCTCACCTCCCTGATCATGGTCCTTATCCTCACCTATGGCTTGCACATGATCATGCAGCTCCGGACCATGGACCGCTTTGATGACCCAAAGGGCCCAGGCATTTCTGTGCCTCTTAATGATTAATTGATGCCAAAGATTTTGCCCATGGCCTTGTTTTCTACCAGACCGTTGGGTTGATTTTGCTGTTGTGTATGAGAGACCTTCATTTCTGATTCCTGCCTTAAGATTGTACATTATTTACCTAAATTGGTGTGGATGTTTTATTGCTCTTCACAGCATGTACATTCTGGTGGTTCAGGTCACTGCTGTTTATTTTATTTATTTTTTTATTTATTCATTTGAAGCCAGAAATGTTTCATTGTAGTTTTAATGCTTGTATGGTTTCCATAAAGTAATGTGCGGTTCCCTGATGATCTTGAGCTCACATAGTTTCTCAGGTTAATTGATTTACTACTGCTGATATAGATTTGGTCTAAAGTGACAGGTATTCTCCTTCAGGACTTTTTGCATCAAAAGTAAATTCTCAGAGCTAGAGATTGTTTTTTAAATATTCTTTCCTTTAATGATAAAATACTGTCATCACTGTTTTGCTTTGCAGAGATTTTATAATCGATGTCTTTTACAGTGCCAAAACTGCTGTATTTTTTCACAAAATTGACCCATGCCATGCAAACTGCTGAATTGTCTTAAAATAAAAACCTTCAATATTAATGTTACGTCCCCCTCTCTACGGGTGCACAGGGTTGTCACTGGGTGTAGGGTGGAATAAACAAACAAACTTTACTTTACTTTACTGTACTGGTATGATAACCACTCAGGGGTTAAATGGGTGGGTCGTTCTTCCGTAGAACTGATGGCAGGAGCCCGTGATTGGCAAGACTCCGTGAAACTTCCAGTAGCCAGGAAAGCGACACTTGAACGGTCGCCAGAGAATATCTACGTCTCCGTACAGACGTTCATACGTACCTGTTTAAATTAGCTTTATTAGTGGACCTCTCCTTCGTCTCGCTCGTGGCACAGTCCTGATATCAGAACTACATTGATGTCTTAAGTTGAAGGAGGGAGATTCGTTACAAAACATGTTCTGTCAGAATATGCGATATGTTGTTGGATGGTAACGGTGGAGGTGCACGCACGATAGAATAAATTAAACTAAACTAGATCTTTTAATCTAAAGGTCGAACAAAGTCAATACAGGGACAAACAAAACATACTGTAAAAATGAATATTAAGCTATTTGGAATTACAATAAAAATGTTGGCTGTTGTTTCAATTGGATGTGTGGCAGAAGACACGGCAGGTCTGGATGCACGGAGCGTGTCTCTCAAGGTGAGTGGTACGACTCATTAAAAGCAGCGGAAAGTTTTTTATGTCGAACTTTTGAAATAAAATCTGTTAATGAGCGAGTCCTTGCTCAATAAAAGCTGTAATGAAATTAAAAGTTAACAAACCAACAAACATAAACAGTCTAAAGTTAACAAACCAACAAACAAAAACAGTCTAAATGTCTAAATGTCACGAACGTCTGTACGTAGTACGAGCATACATCTGGAAGCTTGATAAACTACGTGAAAGAAAGAAAAACGTAAGATACGTCTTAAGCGTAGAAGAGCCACAACAAATCTCTTCATACGAGATACTGAATATGTATATTTTCACATTTTCCACGGCTATAATTTGTTACACGCATTAAAAAGGCTAACGACGTACCGACGCTCTTGTGACATTCGCTACCCAACTGGTAGCATGCAGCCACTTAACACATTCAGCTGTTGTTTTTACAGTACCTCGCCAGATTATGTGGTAGTGTATAGACACAGCTATTATTTCCCGTCTGTGTTCAGTCCTGATGTTTAGTTGCACCCCTCTCATGTATATCTTTGATTTAATTTATTTCAATATATTATCAAGTCCAGTCTAACTTCTTCTGACATTTGAGAGCAAGGTAATTTTAGGATACAGGTTCATTTGGGGTGCTCATAGAATACATTCAGTATTTGGTCAAATTTCACCTTTGAGACCAGGTAATTCATACTTGAATACTAGAATAATCAAAATACATGTGGATATATACTCTGTATATACTCATCATAATCTAATTTGTTGAAGGCAATCATACTGTAGATCTAACAGTAATTTTGTGGTGTTGCTTCCCCTCCAGAGATTAAGACACCAGAGCAAACTGGTTAAACCTACAGTAAGTATGGAAATTAATTTAGACACATTTTTTTTAATTAAACAACAGCATCATGACAATTTCACCATGTCTGTCTTTATGTTTTGCACCTCTGTAACATAGCACTTCCTGTCCAATTGGTTGATCTGAGTCCATATGCTACTCAGAAATGACTTCTGTGAACAGGTATAGACTTTTGAATAGATGGTGTGTAACAACAGTTGAATTAATAAGAACCTCTTAGGAAACATGTGTGATTGTGTGATATGACCAGATGAATCTCAAATATTTTCAAATATTACAGCTACAGCCTTGATTACATAATACATATTAGTAAAAATCCACATGACCATAACATTTTAATAAGGAGCAAGTACAGGCAGTTAAAGTTAGCAAAACAGGTGTATTTAGCTATTGTTTTTGGTAAAATACATGTCTAGGATGCTCCTGAACACATCATCATTGATGTAACCCGGGGTCATCGGGGATTTTCGGGTCTTTCAACATCAGACACCCTCACCCAGGCGACCCAGCCTTGGTTGATCAGACCTGGCTTGTGTTCAGGTGGCCTTCTCTACTCCCCATGGCTCATCCCTCCTGATCCAGAGCCATCTGGAGGCTTTCTCTGCTTCCTCCGTGATGTTCTTGATGGCTTTTCTCTTCTCCATCCCGGTAATGCCTAGTGCACTCAAGGTTTTGTAGAGTGATTGGCCCGCAAATCCTCTGCAGCCAACACTTCGCCTTCCAGCCCTGCTTGCGGCAGTCAATGACCAGCACCTCGTACTTCGTCCTCTTTCTCTCATGGGCCTCTTCCAGTCTGTCCTCCCATGACACTGTCAGCTCCATCAGGATGATGTTCTTCACCTCCTCTGAGACCAGTAGGATGTCTGGCCTCAGGGTGGTTGTGACAATGTTGGTAGATCCAAGCCTTGAACTTCCTGGGAAGCCCAGACCGGTCCACTGCTCTCAACCAGCTCTCCAGCTCCTGACAAGTTTCCTGAACCGATGCTGAATCCTTGCCCAACCACACAGCTCCTCCAGCCCTTTCAGGATCCACCTACTCCCTGGTACTGACTCGGTGGTAATAGTCAGGTCATCCATGAACACCCTGATTGGTGGTTGGCGCACTCCAGTTTCGGTCTTTGGGCCCCGGCACTGAACTTTGGCGGACTTCACAAGCATGTTCATTGCTAAATCAAACAGGATCACAGAGATGGTTCAGCCTTTGATGATCCTAACCTCCACTGTGTGCCACTCTGATGTTATGGACCCTGATGACACACTCATGTTGAACTGGTCGCAGTAGTCCATGATGAGATCAGCCACCTGGCCTGGCACATGGTGCTTCTCCAGGGTTGTCTGGACCAGTTTATGAGGGATAGAGCCATAGGCGTTAGCCAGGGAGAGCCAAAGCACTGCCAGGTCTCCTTTATTCTCCCGGGCTTTTCTGATAAGCTGACTCACCACTCCTGTATGCTCCAGGCAACCTGGTACTCCAGGTAGGCCTCCCTTCTGTGTCGATATAGTGGTTACTAGAGAAGAAGTTGGTTAGCCGCTTTAGTAGTATGCTGAAGAAGATCTTCCCGTCGACACTCAGCAAGGAAATTATCCTGAACTGGTCGATGTTCTTGGAATCTTCTTCCTTTGGGATCCAGTCTCCCTCAGCAAATCGCCACTGCTGTGCCACTTTCCCTCTTCTCCAGATGACTTTCAAGATCTTCCTCAGCTGTTTCAGTAACATGGGACAGTTCTTATAGACCTTGTAAGGCACACCACTTGGACCGGGAGCTGAACTAGATTGTGCCTTATTCACAACATACTGTACCTCTTTCAGGAGCGGTTCCCTGCTATCAAACTCCTTGGTGGGTGGAGGTGGTTGTATCAAGGTGTTACATTGGCCCAGCTCCTGCTCTCTGGCAGGGTCGCTGTAGGTGGTTAGGATGTATAGATCTATCTCTTCTTTGGAGCCGGCCAATTTCCCACCACACTTCTGTCCCAAGAGTTGTTTGGTGAAGCTAAAGGGGTTGGCTATAAAGGATGCTCGCTTCCTGGTCCTTTCTTTCCACCTCTGTCAGTGCTATTCCACTCTGCGCAGCATCAGCAGCTTCTTTCTCAGGATGGTTCGCAGCTCTGCTAAGGCGGGGTTTTGCTCCTTGCTTGCCTCCTTGTACTGCGTCTTGAGAGACTTTAACTCCTGCCGGATCTGGTGGATTTTTGGTGCTGTCTGGTTCATGGTGAAGGGTGCTCTTTCTGTCCTCTTCTCCAATGCTCCGAACCTTTCCACAGCTAAACTGACAATGATTGTTGTCATCGTTTGCAGCCTTCGGTTCGCATCGCCTTTCGCTGTTGCATCTAGCACAGCATTGGCATCCTCATCGAACTGCTGCCAGAATGCCGTCCTGCAGGCCTGTGGCCATTTGACTCGAACTCTCCAAAGGTCTGCTCTGGGGAATTGGTTGCACCACTCGGAGGTTTCTGGCTCTGTGGGGTATTTCCGGGCCTGGCTCCTCCTGCGAGTCACCAGGTTGAGTACCTGTGCGTTGTGGCGCTCGCTTTCCCTGCATACACTTCATCCGGGTCTGGTGAATCTTGAGACCTCGGCTGTTCTTACAAACCTTCCCGCATCTGCACTTCATGTTCATTGTCGATTGTCCGTTGCCATCGCTCGTTAACCTTAAATCTGTCCGGTTGGGATGCTCTTCCTCCCCCCCTCTCGGGCATCCCTGGGGGTATTTCTCCATGAGTCTTTCTGTAGCTTTGGTACCCAGGTGCATTGGGACACCACCCTGACTACATTGGTAACTACACCACCCTGACTGCATTGGTAACTACACCACCCTGACTACATTGGTAACTACTCCACCCTGACTGCATTGCTAACCACACCACCCTGACTGCATTGGTAACCACACCACCCTGACACCACATTGACTGAGAGCCAAAGAACCTGAGGTACAGCTATGGCTTCTTCACATTTCAGGATCAACCAGATTGGTTGCAGTGGATTAATAAACTATTAGTAAACCACTAAGATAAAAATATTTAAAGAACAAAATTTAGAAAATACCCAGTTCTAAATACTAATGTTCACTACCAGAGTTCAATACGATCAGTATGTTTGGTATGTTTTAATATGTAAAATGTCCCTGTGGTATCCATTAATCCCTTAGCTGCAGATTACAAACTACCATGTCCAATGCACTGTGACGTCCCGCTATGCTCTTACCACTGTGGAGAGCACAGTATGGAACCAGCTCCATCTCACCAAGGAGGCAGCCTTTGAAGTAGATTTACCCCCCTCTGCCTTCATTTCTAACTTCACCATGTGAGTCAGGAATGGCACACTTAATTTGTCAACCTTGTTTTGTTATTCCATCTCATCTGCATCTCAATTGCTGGTGTTAAAGGTCCAGTCTCGGGTTTAAGAACAATAAAGACCCCTGAATTTGATTTGCCGTATGGATAAATGATGGATGTATAGAGAGAGTGCAAATACAGTCACAGTGGCATCATTGGGTTGCTTAAGCAGGATAATGTTTGTTGTCTGTGTGAAAACAGCACTAAAAATTCGCTCATGAGGTAAGAATTGCTCTTTAATTAAGACAACAACAACAACAAAACAACAGTTAATAATCGCTGTAGTAGTTCAAATCTTTTGCAAACAGCATAGGAAGGGAGAAGAGCAATAATTTGAAAAATGCAGTCCTCACACAGCAATAGATGGCCCTATATATACAAACTTACACATTTGTATATGAGCAATGTCTAAAAAAAAGGTCTGAAAAGGCCCTTTACTGAAAGGGAATGGCTGCAGTTAAGATGCTCACAAATAAGAACATGACAGACAGATGGAAGAGCCAAGAGCTGAATTTAGAGACGGAAGTGGTGGAGAGCTGTGGAACTCTCAGGGCAGATGAATAGTGGTCTTTGTAGTGAGACGTGAAAGAGTTAATGTAGAAAATGACACAACCTGGCCATGGTTCACCTCCTCCTCTCACCCACTGGAGTTTACCAAGGCACATGGCCAAAGTATACATGCAGACACACATTTATGTGTAGACAAATGCATACAGTAAACATACCAGTACAATACACCCACACACATGCCTGTGTGTAGGTTAGTTTACAAGATTTGTTGTTTTTCACCAATACTACACTCTCTCAAAACTCTCAAAAACTCTCTCATATTATTATAAAAAACATATTCTAACAAGGAGCTACCAAACACTCTTTGCCAAGGACTTTTGTCAAATTTTAAGATCAGTGTTACTGAAATGCATACAAAAACTCACTTTCCTTATGCCACTGGTAGTTTTTTTTTATTGTATTTGCTTAATCTTTGCCATTTTCAGAACATTTAAATATATTTTTGCTTGTATCTAGGGTATTTTATGCAGTGAGTTCCCTCACACAGGTCACAACTGAGAACCCTGTGTTCATGTGGCATGGTCCTCTCACCTCCCAGTACACACACCGCCAACGTTTTTCCACTGCTCCCTTAAACTCCCCATTCATCCTGCCTCTATCTCAAACAAGCCCTTTTTGAAGCCTCCTGGTTTATTTTGGTGGGTCTTTGTTGATTTTTATTTAAATATGTTTATTTGATATAACCAAACTGGGTAAACTAATATTAAAAACAAAATTGTTGACCTATATTTGTGGCATTTCATTAATATAATTAAAATGAAAATGCCAAGCTTAAAATACAAGCTACAGAGATCTACTGTTATCCTAAGAAGACTGACCTTTGACAAAAGCAGTTGAAATGATTTTTTAAATTAGTCACAATATTTACTTAATCAGAACCTCTAGTTTTAAGTATTTTCCATTTTAAAAAAGCTCTTTATTTTATTTTGTTTCTATTTGAATTTAACTCTCAGCACATCTGAAGGTAAAGTGTACGTGGCCCAAGTGAAGGAGAGAGCTGCTGCCAGGAAGTTTTATGACACTGCAAAGAATCATGGGAAAACAGCAGGGCTTGTTGCCACCAAGTCAGTAAAAAAGCATATTTGATATCTCCTGTGTTGGGATTTCTCATGACAGAGTGAATAAACATCCACTTAAAGCTGCTATAGCTCAGTTTTTTTACCCTCTTGAGGTTTTTACCACATTAATGTCTCATATTCAAGATTCATACCAAAATAAAAGGCCCAAAAAGATTTAATGACAAATATATCTGTATAATAGTGTAATTGAAATGAATCAACTAACATTAATATTTTGAGATTAAAGTTATTTTGAATTTTTAAAATGTTGTCATACTCATTGTGAAATGATAGAACGGGCCACCATAAAAATAACACAAAATGTGAATTGCTCGTGTAACATAATGAATATCGCATGTTGTGTTGTTTGAAGGGAGCGGGAGACTGAGAAGTTCCGGGTGGTAGTCAGCGTACCTCCAGGAGTACGCATGTCCTTCTCGCTGTCTTACGAGGAGTTGTTAACACGGCGACTAGGTCACTACGAGCTTGCTTTGGGTCTGAGGCCTGGGCAGGTCGTGCAGAATCTCTCTGTGGATGTTTCGATCGCAGAACGATCAGGAATCAGCGTCATGAAAGTCCTTCCACTCAGGACCAGCCGACTGCTAACCAGCGATGTCCAAGGTGTGCGTCAGATAAGGCCATCGACATGTTTCAATCACACATGAGCCCAGAAGAGTTGACTTGTACATGTACTGACAATCAAATGTAATCTTATTTTATCTGAACCCTATGTTACATGCAGACACCTGTTAATACATGTTCTTTTAAATTGTGTAACAGAGGTGTATAATCCAGGTTCAGAAAGTAAAAGTCCTCACCAGGATTTTGCTCAGGCTTCCTGGATTGTGTTGATTCCACTAATTTTACCTGGATTGCACTAATTAGAAAATCTAACAAGCTTGAGCAAAATCCTGGTGAGGACTTTTACTTTCTGAACCTGGATTATACACCTGTGCACTGTGTTGATATCAATTATATCTGTGCTTTCCAGTTGTGGACCTGGAGTAACTCTGCACCTTTTGCTAGGATTCGTGTAGTAACAAAGTCTCAGTTCTCACTTTGCACCATCCAATCCAGAACAAGAACAATGGGCCATACTAAAACATTTAAATTCTTTGCGCGTGTTTGTAGCCGACGCCGGAGCACCACCACCACCCTCCACCCAGGTGCAACAGAACCTGCACTGTGCTCACGTTCATTACAGCCCCACCCTGGAACAGCAGAAGAATCTCTCCCCCAAGGGCCTCAGTGCAGATTTTGTCATCCGGTATGATGTGGAGCTAAAAGATCTAATGGGAGATATTCAGGTTATTGCACCACTACAGTGACACTGTTGTAACCAGACACCAAATTAGAACATTTCCCAAAGGCTTAATTTGTACCTTCTGTCCAGGTACACGATGGCTATTTTGTTCATTATTTTGCCCCACGGGGGCTACCCGTGGTTTCTAAAGATGTCATCTTTGTTATTGACATTAGTGGCTCGATGATTGGCACTAAAATCAAACAGGTATTGTCAAGATTTGATTGAATTCATAATTGTACATACACAGTAACACAATTGTGGAATTAATGTTAAGTGAATATTGCCCTTTTACTTTTGACTCAGACCAAGGCAGCTATCTCTGTCATCCTGGATGAACTACGTGAGGGTGACTACTTCAATCTTATCACGTTTTCGGATAAAGTGCACACTTGGAAGAAAGGCCGAACTGTACAGGCCACAAAGCAGAATATACAGGAAGCAAGAGAATTTGTCAGGAAAATCGCTGCAGAAGGATGTAGGTGTTTCTTAATATCTTAGTTACTTTCTCTCAACATTCAAATAACAATTAACAGATGTTATCGAGCTGATATATTCACATTCATAAAAAAAAACAATTAGTCATATTAATCTATTAGAAGACCTTTGATAACATTTTTAAACTTTTGCATTTTCTCTCTCCTCCAGGGACAAACATTAATGCAGCTCTGCTCTCTGCGGCCCATCTGTTGAACCCTTTGTCGTCCTCGTCTGCTAGTCATTCTTCATCACCACGCCGAGTTCCCATGATCATCTTCCTGACTGATGGAGAAGCCACGATTGGAATAACGGCGCAAGATGTCATTCTGCATAACGCACAGAGCGCCCTGGGCTCGGTCTCTCTGTTCGCCCTGGCGTTCGGGGATGACGCGGATTTCCCTTTGCTGAAACGTTTAGCAATGGAGAACCGTGGGATAGCAAGAATGGTAAATAGCAGAACACCTCTTTACAACATGAGCAGGGTGCAGGGTGTTTTTTTTACATACTCACATATAATTACTATGCAATCTCACTGATTACTCTCAACTTATTAGTATCAGTCAAATCAGTGTAATCAAATCTCATTCACCACAAATCCTAATTGTTAACTAAAGAAGCTAACATTAATTACTAATTCAGAAGGATTGAAATAATGGATATCTTTTAAAATGCTGTCATCAACCAGTAATGGATTAAATCACGACGAACAAATTGGTTTAAATGGTTATTTAGTGTGCAGGTGTGTGCATGTACTAGAGGAGAGGACAGTAAATACATGCATGTAGATATGTGCACATATGTGCAGAAACATGTGACACAGGAACCAGGCAGGATTTGCTGCTGTGCTGCTTAGTAAACAAAGAAAAAGAGGGTCAGATGTCACATGCAAAGAGGGGAGAAACTTCCAGTCTGCAGGAATCTCGTGTCTTAAACAATATCTAACCAAAAGCCGTCTGAACATCAAACAGTACAATAAATAGCTTTTTAACTCTTTGAACCATGTTCATCAGTGAACCTGCAGTTTAGATAACTGCCACCAATTACCTGCAATGGTCTAAAGTCTCAAGTGGTTATTCCAGCTTGTCGTTCTCACTGAATTGCTTTGGGATTAGGAGTGAATTTCCACCACTGGTTTCTTGTTGATGAAGCAGATGTCATCCAGGCTATCTGGCATTGTGTCCAGCAATGTGGTTTTAACAAAAGGGAACTGATTGTCTTTGTTTCAGGCCACATGACCACATTTGCAAGTTTGCTTGAAAGATGCTTGAAAGAATCTATTGGCACAGAAAGAAGTTAGAAAGAGGCTAAACAATTGCAGTTCTCCAGTGTGATTGTGTTTGGGCAGTTTGAATTGATAAATTTAAAAGATATGTATTAGGAATATCAGTAATGGGGGGTAACTATGTTAAGGAATTGATCTAGCTATGGCAGTGGAGGGGTGTGATGAGCCAAAAGTCCCAGCTTGGTAGGGCTCCCTCCAGTCACAGACAATCTCAGAGGATTAGGGCGTATGTTCCTGTGGGATCAAACCAAGGTGTACAGTGGACAGATGCATGAAATAAATCAATACATGGATGACTGGGAAGAGGGAGAGGACTGTATGTGAGTGGGTTTCTCCAGCTGGGTGTTTGGTGCACTGTGACACTAACTCATCTAATTCTGCTGGCGTTTTAAGATCGAGCCTAAGTATTTGCTCAGAAGTTCTCCCTCAGTATTGGCCTAGAGAGAGAAATTATAACGGACAGTATAGGACTAAGAGGGAGCTTAAACCAAGCCTGAAACTATAGGACAGGAACCTGTGAGTTGCATGTACAGACTCTATGATGTACCAGTTGTAAGTATTAGCAGATTACTTATTAATAAATAAATAATCATAACATCATCAAATAATTCACATAGAGCTTGGTTGGCCTTAATTTGGAAAAGTTTGTCTGAAAAGGACAATGATGATTGTGAATTATGGCAAGCAGCAGTCACGTCTGGCTGCACTCCGTTCTAATCTTTCCTTGTAGGTTATTGTGGATGTGTGTGCTTGTACGTATTCTTGGTTACATCTAACCTTGGTATAAGGGGATATCTTTGTTAAAGAGAAAATCTGTTGATCAGATGTGTTTAATTGAATAAGTTCTGTGTGCTATTCAACATACACCCTAGTTCTGTTAACACAGGCTTGCTTTGTATGTTGCTGGTGTTGCTGCCACCTGCTGGTTGACATGGTACCTACAAGGACTCAAACACCTCCATTGTGTATTGGGATTTATAAATATGAGAAGGAAGATCAAGTAAACCAAGAGTGCTATTCAACATACCACCTTTGTTTTATTAACACAGGTTAAATCTGTATGTTACTGGTGTTGCTGCCACCTGCTGGTTGGCATGGTACTAGGAACAAAACACCTCTATGGTGTAGTATATGTATTAATATGAGAATGAAGGGAGAGCAAATAAAACAAGATTCAAAAACAACAATAATATATTATAAACATCAAATGGGAAAAATAAAACAACATATTTAAAGTAAATGAAAATTCTTTTCTGTTTCTTCTCTCAGGTGTATGAGGATGCAGATGCTGCCCTCCAGTTGAAGGGATTTTATGATGAAGTGGCTAGTCCACTGTTGTCAGACGTCCAGCTCTCCTACCTTGATGACCGAGCCTATGACGTCACACGTGCTCTTTTCCCTAACTACTTCCAGGGCTCTGAGCTGGTGGTCACTGGAAAGATTAAGTCAGGCGTGCAAGAACTGAAAGTCTCGCTCACAGCAGACGACTCAAAGCAGAAGGTGAAAGTAGAGAGTGATGTTTGGCTGGCCAAGACTGAGGGAAATGAGACAGCGGCATTTCTGGATTGCAGTGGGGCCCTCGGTGGCGTCTACAGCTTCGTGCAGCGCCTCTGGGCCTATTTCACCATCAAGGAGCTCCTTCTGGCCAAACTCAACAGCACAGATCCACTGGTACAGCGCTTGCTAGTAGAGAAAGCCACCAACCTTTCACTCAAATATAACTTTGTTACTCCTGTTACGTCTTTGGTGGTGGTTAAACCGGACACTGATGAGCATCCAACAGCTTCATCCTCAACCTCCACCACAACCAGTCCGGTTACAAGCGCTAAAGAAAGTGTAACCAGCGCAGTGACACAGACCTCTAGTAACAATCCCAGAATGCCAATTGCTTCAGCAGGGAGTAAAAAATTCAAGTCCATCTTGGCTCCGAAAATAGGTAAACTTCCTCTCACCAAATCTCCTCGACTACACGCGAGTCCTCCAGTGCTGAACACCACAGGACGCCCAGCAAACACTGTTTCTCCAGGCAAAATCATTGCACCTTCATCTCTCAAGAGCACCACAACATTATCACCCAGCCCAGCTAAAACCATCTCTGCCAAAATCTCCAGTAAGGCACCTACCACTATTACCAGCTCAATGAGGAGCTTGCCTAACCCCACCAGGACAGCGACTCCACCAACCAAGGATTTTGCCTCACTGCCTAGCACTGTAGCAAGTACTGCTTCTCACCTGACTAAAACTGTAACAACACCCAGCTCAATGAGACCTCTAGTGCTCCCTGTGGGGAAAATCACATCCTCACCTGACATTGAAAACTCCACAGCTGATGATCCCAGCCTCCAGGATTTAGGTCTCCAAGCAGTTTCTTTTAACAAACCTCCGCCCAAAGATCCTGACGTAGGCATGAATGCCGATCTGGATATTCCCACCCTTTTAGCTGCCACGTATGCGCCTATGCCAGGCGTCACAGACGCACCTAAGCCGTGGGAAGTGTCCGGAATTTTAGGCAAGTGCAAGTGTAAATCCAAAATATTTGTTTATATTTGTTGATTTTGTCAAGTTGGTAGACTTGGTAGGTATGTGTTTGCATTTATACATATTTATTTCAGTGTTTTGAGCATGAAGAACTGCTGAACTGCTGAACTGCTGCACGCCGCCATCTTGTAGTTTGAAGCTGTTTAGAGATGATCAATGAACTGACTAATGGATAACTGGAAAGGGAGCACATTTTATCTTCTCTTGTATATATAATTATACTGAAGCTAATGGGCTATATGAACAATGCTACATACTGTCCTTTTAAATTTTGTGTTTATTTAATTATATTTATTAATTTTGTTTTGTATATTTTTGTCTGTCCCTTTGTGACACAAATCCTTTTTCTGCTCATCAGATGTTTCTACAGCCATCCACATGGAGGCGAAAGGTATATCAGACACTTGCAGTCTTTATTGTAGACGTTAATCAATGGTGGTATTTGCAGAATTTGATTTCTTCAGGAAGTGCGATTTTAGACTAATTTAATTTGATTACATTTAATCTATTTGGCCCAATGATCTTGGTTATTATAAAAAAATTATTTGACTGTTTATTTGTTACATGTAGAGAAAAACAGTCAGTTAGAGTGGTGAGGTTGTTGTGTAGTTGGTAATTACTGATGCTTACATTTTGAGAGTTTTTTGTACATATGTAAAGAATATGTAAACATTGATATTCTTTTTATTCTTTTTACAGATGTTGATGATGCCAGAGGTATATAACGGGGTTATATAATGGGGTTATATGAACAACACTGATATGACAATGACTTTTGATGAGTTTCAGAGATATTGCAATTAGTCACTATTGTACTTCAATCTACTTTGCAGAGTATATCACATATGACTACGATTACACCATTCTTTACGATTTGTGTAAGTAAAAAAAAAAACACTGAACAGGCAGCATTGACAGCCTCAAAGACTGAAAGAATCTTTCTACATAGCCACTTATGAAACTATTTTTACATCACTATCATGTTTTTCACAGACTCTGACGCAGAGACAGCTGGTAGGTAATTCATTTCCTGTGCTATATATATATATATATATATGAATATATATATGAATATTGCTTGAATGCTCTATGCATTATTTCATATTGCCAATGCAGCATGTGGAATATTTTCTCTCCATTATTATATCCTCGTTGATTTTAGCTACTCCAGACAACCCCAGCACAATAACTTCAGTGTTCTCCTCCTCGGGTTGGTACTAATAAGTATTTCATGTCATCATATTCATAATTTTTTACTGCTGCTGTTACTACACATTTTATTTGCAACAGAAAAATGTATGTACTGTGAAATATTAAAAATGTAAAAACACATGTACTACACAATACAGGAGAGAGCTTTGCCATGCGGTGATATTTAAATATAGATTAGCAGTGTATCAGCTTTTCCATGTCTGGAAATATGTATTTCTGTTCTCTTATTTTTCAAGTGGATGGAGATCCCCATTTTGTTGTTAAGCTGCCAAATTCGCACCAGAATCTATGCTTCACTTTTGATGGCAGGGCAAATGATGTCTTACGTCTTTTGGAGGACCCAGACAAAGGTACACATAAACACCCAGTGTTTAACCTTGTACCCAGTGTTGTATCAAACTGTGAATATGTGGATACTGTCTAGCCCAGAGTTAAAATAACTGGAGCAATCAGAGATTAATCTCTAAAAGATGTGCTTTTTGGTGTTATGTTTAATGCTACCTTACACTTTCTGTACTACAGGCATTATAGTGGATGGCCATTTGATCTTGGCTCCTGCAAAACTTGGAGCAGAGGAGCACACTCGCACCTTTTTTGACGAGATAACCATGAAAACTGCAACAGGCGGCGTCAACGTCACACTGATGGTAGACTCCGTGGTGGTGAAGGGGGAGGGACTCCATCGTCTCCTCACCAATCAGCAGGTATCTGTGACGTATTCGGGCGTGAAGATCATACTTGATGGACACCAGAGCTGCTGGATTGACGTTGGGGAGGGCATGCTGTTCCTGGTGGTCTTCCACCGCTATAGTCACCCCAGCTACTATCAGATGAAACACCTAGGATTCTACATCGCTGATGGCCAGGGGCTGTCGTCTCTCACACGAGGGCTGCTGGGTATGTTTCCTTATCTTCTTCATTTATGGTGTTTCAAATGTCCGTCAGTGCAGTATTTCTAATTTTTTTACCTGGGAGTGTGTAAAAAAACACTCTAATTTTTTTACCTGGGAGTGTGATGTTTATCAGAGGTGTCCTCTGAGCAATGGCATTGAACAATGCCTTTTTGCCTTAGAAGGAACATTAAGTGTTTGATATGCATTACACACATGCCATCTAGACTTACAATTAGGTTAGAGAAACATCATCCATTTGAACTGTATCCTCCAGTTGTAAGAGAAATTTGGAACCTGTACAAGTGAGATCTAACATGCATATGGTATGAATTCTAGCATTAGCTATAGAGTTCATTTTGCATTGAAATGTAACACTTTTATTATATGTGGCTTAAGGAAGTTACTCACAGCACATTACTGTAGATGTGACGTATCTATCATGTCTTTGCAGGCCAGTTCCAGCACAGTCACATGGAGGTTGTGAGAATAACAGACAGCCATGAAGCCATGGGCTTCCACCATGCCCAGACCAGTAAGAACAGCTCTTTGGCCATGGGCCTGCTGAAGAAAGGAAACCAGCACATTCCAGTGACTTTACAGGACAAGAACCTGAAGATCACGTCGAGTAAACGCCTCCTGGCCCAGTGTTGGGTTGTGCCCAAGGTGGAAGTGGAACGTCTTTTGGGCCAGTCCTATCAGAGCTATTTGGTGGATCGCCCATAAAAAAGCCTGAAACTGCCACACTGCTGGACAGCTCATGACTTTGTATTTACAAAATGACAGCAGAACTGAAAATACGCTGATGATTCATCCTTATGTTTCCTCAGCAGTAAACACTATGAAGTGTGCCATGAAGCACGAAGCAAGAGTAAACAAGTGCCACTGTAGAATGCCAGTTTAGAATTAAAGGTGTGTTAGGTACTGAGCAAAGTATTGGACCTTGGAGGACTTAATGCTTGTTCACAGTGGCTTCAAAGGAGATTTAAAATGAGGTTTAAATCTCCATAATAAAAGGATATTTGTTTAATTTTATTATAAAAAAGATTATAACATATTTCCAAAGTTATTAAATGTTTTAATGAGTTTATTATTTGAAGAACTCAATATAACTAATAAATTGCTTTGAAGAAACTAATATTTACAAAAAAAGTATAACTGAGAAAAACACATTTTCTACCCAAAAAGAGTCTAGACATTCAGATTTTCAGCATTTTTATTCACATTTGGATTTACAAGATTTCTGATAATCTCACAATTAAAATCAACAACTTTTTTTGCTTTGTATGAAGTTCATGTCAGTGTTACGTTCAACTTCAAGTGTGAAGCTTTCAAGGTACACATACAAATAAGTAAAGTGCAAAAACCATTCAAATAGCAAGTAGAATTCAAACAAACAATACAATCTGGAAGAACATTCCAAAAATAAATCTTCTTACCAGTAAGATTAATGTTATTAATGAAGACAAAACACATGGATGAGAGAAGACAAAAAAGAAAAAAAAAAGTGTATGACAAGTAGTAAAGTAATTGGGTCTATAAGACGTTAAGCAACTCAAAAACAGAGGAAACCCTTTTGATGTTGATTTTCCCCCTGTAGTTCCCCATTAAATCACACAACAAGACTAATGTCAGAACTGCATGTTCTGTAAGGTGAACACAAAAAGGAAGAGAACATGTCCAAAAATGAACCAGGTTGTGCTTGTGATGCACTGAGAGCAGCACACTGTGTGCTCAGTTCACATAGGTGGCACCAAACCCTCCACTTAAACAATCTGACAAGAAAAGTGCAACTTTAATTAAACTGAATAAATTAAAATATAAAAAGTGTCTTAGTTTGTACTTTTAAGTGTAAAACTAAAAAGTCATGCACTATGAGGTGAAGGTGCATGTTGACCGCAAGGGAACAGTCCAAGAATGACTCAAACACATCCAATAAAATTAACACAAAGAAAAGAGAGAACTATACTCCCACGTTTTTAGATCAGATGCCAGCCTAGGTCACAATGCAGCACCACCTAAAGCAGGGATGTCAAAGTCAAATGCACCGAGGGCCAAAAAACCAAATTTGCTACAAGCCAAGGGCCGGACTGGTTCAATGTTTATTAAAACATATTGAAATGATTGCACATAGCCTATTGAACCAAGACCTAACACAGTGTTTATTATTTAATGCTTAAATGAATAAAGCAATATTTTCTTATGGATCTGTCAGTAATTTCAAGTGAAAACATTTTTCAACAAGCAAACAGATAAAAACAAACTTCCTTCAAAGAAAACATGTTCTGTAAGGTACATTAAATGAATAAAGTAATAAAGGTTTGAAAAGTGCTGGAATTTAGGCTAAAGTACTTGAAAATGCTTGAAATTTTAATTACTTCGTTTCACAACAAATATCTATTCCAGGACGAAATTCCATGGACGAAACATGAGAGAACGTGAAGACGTTAAGATTGGGCGTTTTGAAAATAAACAACCATTAAATAATGTGAATAAAAAGCGAATTATTTCGAATCATTTCGAATAGATGTATAAATATTTAACTTAATTAAGTTTAACGTGCTGGTGCGCGCAAAGTTACAAAATTCGAGAGGTGCACGACCTCGCAAATCGACAGCACGCGACGCCCTCGCCCACGGGCGGAGCCACTGCGATTACGTCATTTTCGCAGAGCGGACCCTCGCCGCTTGTGTGCACTGCAGTGACTTCGCGGGCTACCGTTGCATTGTGGGGAATGTAGTGTTTGTGCGTGCAAAACACCAGCGGGCGGCTGTGGCCTGCGGGCCAGTTCTAATAGTAATTAAATATCATCCAGGGGGCCATAGATAATCAATTCGAGGGCCGGATCTGGCCCGCGGGCCTTGACTTTGACATATGTGACCTAAAGGATATGTTAAGTGAAACTGTAAAGGACACCGTATACATCAACTTTTTAAGTCACACTGACATTATTTTTGGACAAACTGCTGCTGTGGATACTCTAAGACACTACAACATTACATCCTCCTACATCGGAAACAAAAATGCTAAGTCAATGGCTTTTAACTCCAGTTATAAGACCAACAATAAGTGATAAAAGAAGCCAAGTGCATTAGTTGATGGGTAGATTGAAGAGGACTAGAGAGGACAGGCAGGGGTTGGGAAGACGGCCATGTTTGGAGAGGGATGTCTTCACACAATTGTCTGAAAGACACTCTCAAGTCCACAGATCATTTTAGATGAACGTACCGATGTTTCATATTTTAAGCGATGTCTGTTTACTCATGTCTGTATGTGTTACCAGCAATCTAAAGGCCTTAATTTTTGTGATGATTCCTTTAGTATATTTCTTATACATTCTTGAAATGTCATAAATCACAGCAGTCCTGTGGTGAACAACAGTTTGTTTTTGTTTGTGTTTTTAGTAACTTTACACTTTGAGTCTACTTGCGTCACCAGGATCGTGTCTTCTTAATGCGAACGCAAAAGCTGCAGCTAAAGGAGTCACTTACAAATTAAAATGCCTCTTAAACAAATAAGCCTTGGACATATATCACAGCACAGCAGTTCTGCATACGGTGTTCACAGGAAGTTGATATATGAGCGTCAGACTGCTATGTGAAAGACAAGCGGAGGAATGTGAACATACAGACATGGAGCCGTTGTGCTAGTGTATGTAAAGAGAAGGAATGAGGAGGAATCAGGGAGTAGATGAAGAAGAAGGATACGGAAGGTCAGCCGAACACCTATAACCTGGTTTGCAGCTGTATCTAAACTCTCATTAACCACACCCAAGCAGAGTCAGAATTGAGCCCTCGCTATGAACAGCCACCTGTCTTGACCGGCATGGCCGCTGCACCCTTCCTCTCTCCCATCCTGACACCCGCTCACTGCTGCTCCTCACCAAAAACGTCATTCTGTTTACGCTTCATGTTCTCAAAGTCAAAGTCGCTGCCCATCATGCGCCTGTAGATGTCTTTGATGTCATTGCAGGTCGTCTCAAAGTGGGTTGTAGCGTCATAGGACCGTGATACAAATATCTGGAATAAAATCACACTCGTGTGAATACGCCGCATTCATTTCTCCTCAGTTCACTTACATTCAGTTTAGTTTGAAAAAGACAAATAATAGTTATAGGCATATGACCCACCTGACTCTCGGACCCATTATCTATTGGTTCATACATGTCACTGATGGCCACAAACCTAAAACGATGACAGAATGATGTGCCAATTAGAAGACACAATAATTAAAAATAGTAATTTAAAAAATCTACATATGTAACGCAATAAAGAAAATGATTAAGGTACTTTTGGTCGATGGGTTCAAGAAGCTCCATTGCAGGCTCGATTTCAGTCTCTGGTTCTGCAGTTTCTACAGTGGTGCTTACAATGGCAATATATTTCCCCTGAGCTGCCACATTGTGGGCATAGGAAATCATACACACGTAGATATCTGGACATGAGACATAAAGGATTCTACTTCACATACATAAAATACAGACTAATGTCCAATTACATAAAGTTGTTGAAAACATCCAAATTCTTTGGGCTGTGACCATTTTGAAAAGACATAATCATGCTCTCTAGTGGCTATATTGTGCAACTTTTACAGGGGTCTTTACCAAGGGCGTAGGTTTGGCCTCAACACTGGTAGGCAACCGCAATTAGTGACAACATGTATCTTAAAACGACTTAAATGACGTTGAGCATTGGCCATTTGGCTACACTAGTTTAACTCAATTACCTCAATTAGATAGCTGACAGGAAGCTCAGTTTGAAGGATTTGTTGAAATGCTTTGAACAACTATTGACACACTTTTATAGTTATTTTTTTTTTATTATAGCTAGGGACAATTCAGTAGGGAGAGTATACCTATTCCGACTGAATTCTACGCCCTTGGTCTTGACAGAACTTTACGAATCACATTCAGTTCTACTACTGTAATATGAAGATTTATTTCAACACAGAATATTACTGCAACGTGCGAGGTGAGGCAGGATGTAGAGATGAGCATACACAAAAACACAGTTTATTGAAGTACTTGATTAAGGCGTGAACACCAAACATGTATGAGACTCACACGTAGTTAGACTCTGACAAAGACGAGCACGGGGGACATTAAGTAGACAAACTACATGAGATCCGAGTGATGATGAGACGAGCCACAGGTGAGACCGATGAACACACTCGCATACAACCACACCCACGGAAACACTTATACGGACATGACTAGACGTAGACAACACGAACACACGCCCAAAGGGAGGGGTGGGGCTGTATCGTGACAATTACATTTTAATGTATCAACACGTATGAAGAGGCTGAAGCTGAAGGTATACAAATGTCATAACTGGAAAACATTTATTCAGCACTGACCTGACTTGCGGGAAACCTGGTTCTGGGGGATAATTATCTGGCTGGAGTTTGCATCATTAGTGTTTTTTATGGGATGGCTGAGTATGCAGATAACCCGGATCACTTGGCCTGTTTTGTGCACATGGTTCGGAACATAGCTGGGGTCACAGATGAGCTGTTTGCATCTAGCAATCTAAAAGAAACACAAGGGATAGAAGCCAAACATATTCAGCAGTGTCAATATTGATTCATTTTTACAATATATTTTTATGCTAAATTCTGTCAATAAAATAAATCACCAACTATCAAAAAGTGCATTGTGTCCTATCTATTATATGCCATATTGTATATTGTATCAGTTATAAACACTGTTAGGGTGTTCAGCCACAATTGGACATACCTCCCCTTCAGATTTCACTCCAATAACATGGCCGTTTTCCATGACTATCTCATCCACTGGTTTGTTAAGCATGTATGTACCTCCATAAATTGCACTGAGTCTAAGGAGACAAAGAAAGGAACATGATGATAATATTCAGTTAGCTGTGTATGAAAGACAGATGTGGCACCTTGGTCAAGGGGGCAGGAAAGCGTTTTACACACCTGGCAAACCCCTGAGGTAATTCCCCCAAGCCATACAGCGGATACAGGTAAGGACTCTTTCCATAGCGAGCCAGAGATTCGCTGTACAGTTTGATCCTATTGATTGTTTCCAGACATGGCTGCTCGAGGTAACTGAGGTGGTGCAAGAGAAAATGTTCATGTTTTTAGTTGCAAAAAACGGAGATACAGTATGATGCATTTTCTTCTGGTACACACAATAGATTTCTTATCAACTACAACAAAAATCGTGCGTCATTTATGCTTGTAGTCAATCCACAAGAGCTTTGCCGTTCAACTGAATTGTAATGGCCAGAACACAGCATTAAGGAACATTTACACTGAAAACAGTCCTTGTGGCCTTGACTATCCCAACACGTGTATAATGAAGCACTAGCAGTATATCTGTTTTCAGACAGGTGTTCATACTCATCTGTCCTGTAGAGGGCTAAGGCGTGTCCAGTAAAATCAATAACATCCTGCCCCAAGTCAAACTTCTTATACACTTCTCCCATCATGGTGTGTTTAGGATCAACCCCCTCAAAGGTCTTTGGGTCATTCTCATCAAAGTTGGCCACAAAAACCAAAAATTTACGGAAACGTCTCTTCTCAAACATCCCCATTAGATCTGGAGAAAACAAGTACAGACATGACAATGCAGTTTGATTTGCTCTTGCAACATCTATCTGGTAAAACAAACAATACAAGCAAAAGTTAACCATACGTACTTGAAGCGAGTGCCTCAGTCTCTGTCGAGGGTACTTTATATATCTTTCCCCCTTTGTACACAAAGCTTCCCTCCACCACTTTGAAGTCCAGATATCTAGTTACCTCAGTGTATAACAGCATTTTGACTAACTGACCTAAAGAAATTAGAAAGAACATGGCATTTTGTCACTATTTGGGTACAATTAGCAATCTATGCCCAGTTATTCTCAACAGAATATTATCATGTTTGTTAATATAAGGTGGATTCATCTTATATACAATATACAAAACAGCTTGCCTAAATATCTTAAATAGAGATACAAAGATCAGACACTTTTTCTTTGAGTTGGACTTTGTATTAACTGACATATTAATTGGCATTGTATTAATGGCATATCTGTTTGCATTGCCAGATGCAGCTATGGTAGCAATGATATTAGGAAATTCAAAGAAAAATAATTGAGCTACACTCTTGTATCCTGGAACTCCATTAAATTAATGTTATGATTTAAACATCTAATTTTTCATGTAAACACTGGTTCCTCTGCCTACTAATTCAGAAGCACTTTGCTCGCACAACTGAGGAAGGACCTCTGAAATGTCTGGTTTATCTGGAAACTTTGTGTACTTCACAACAATTTTTAATATCTCTCTCATGGCCTCTTCATTATTCCCATTTGCATGTGAGATTCTTGTAGCTACCCTCAACATTTTATGTTACGTTTTGGAAGTACAATCTAATCAATTCTATACCTTTTAGTTAGCTACCTCTCCTGATAACCATTTGACCACACTTATCCAGTCTAAATGGCATTCCAATGTCATTGCTGTATTTTCTGGTATTAATGATTAGTAAGTCAATGTTTCATTAACTTATGGCATAGACTTTGATGACATAAATGTAGAGGAGCTAGTTGATGGTTGCTCCATTCTGTAGCCAATATGATTTCACAGAGGTGGTTGAGGCCTTTGTAGAAGAGCAGCAGGGACCAGATACATCCTCCTTGGTACATCCTGCATGTAGCTGTTGTTTGGACCCATTGTTGTCCTTGCCAATGCCTTTCTGGGCACCACTCATGTATTAAGCCATGTGCCTACACAGCTGCAATGATGCCTGGCAGGATCTTCCGTGTTGTGCAGAAGTAGGTTATTGGAATGGAAACGCCCTTCTGGGAATTTCTGGGGGGCCCCTCAGGATCAGGAATGTCTGGCCTTCAGTTAAACATTCAGGGTGGTTCCATCCATTAACAGTTGGTTCATTTGTACTGTAACGCACTCATGCAGTGATGGTAGCTTCTTTAGCAAGTACACATGGACCATATCTGGGTTTAGAGCTGTCCAGCTCATCATGCTTGAGACCATTCCTTGGATGTCTGGTAGCTTGATGGTTAGTAACCACATGGTGTTGTTGTGTGATGCCTCCTTCTCCCATATACTTTTGCAGTACTGTTCAGTCTCCAGTTTTGGTGGGTCTGCTCCATGCTTATGGAAGTTCTCTTCGGATGGCTTGCGGGAGAACATCCTATTTATTCTTCTTGCTTCTACTTCTCATGTACATTCATCACAACTTTCTGAGGTCTTCCAACCTGGATGTAAATGCCTTGTTGATGCCAAAATTGGACAATAGAAGATTGAGTCTGGTGAGCCTCGATATGGTAGAATCAGAATTTGGTGCAACCTACATGAAAGCATGGGTCCATCCTGCCTTGGTTCAAGCTGATGAAGGTGTAATTGTGTGGAGGATATTTTCTTGGTCAATTCTGGATCCCTTCATACCAAATGAGCACCATTTAGATGCCAAAGCCTACTTGAGTATTGTGGCTGAACATCTCTTCATAAACACTGTGTACCCCCCTTCTTATAGGTACTTCCAGCAGGATAATGTGCCACATCACAAAGCTCAAATCAACTCAGATCAACAGATCTCAATCCAACAGAGCACCTCTGGGGAATGGTGGAACAGAAGATTAATATCATGGATGTGTAACCAACAAATCTGTAGTCACTGCATGACATTTTCACGTCAATATGGACCAAAACAAAAGCTGTTGAAAGCTGTTCTGAAGACAAAGATTCTGAAGTTCTACTAGCAAGGTACCTAATAAAGTGGCCAGTGTGTGTGCATACATGTGTGTGTGTGTGTGTGTCTCATGGTGTGCAGTCAGGAATAAAATAAAAAGTAGATGGAAAAGAGTCTATTCAACATATCCATATAGGCTACTTTACATATTTTTGACAAAAAAAAGTAAATACATTATGTGTTCATAAACAATTGGAACATATTAATTGTAAATATTATAGGCTTAATATAGGACACATGGTCAGACGGTGGTACTAAACTAAACACCTCATTATGGCTGCATCATGGACTCGCTGCTGTGTATATGCCTGTGTGCTCCTTCTGATGATATCTCATAGGGTTCTGAATTAGGAAAATGACCAATGAAATTTGAGTTTCACTACAGGGGCCTATAGCAGCCTGGCCCTTCTTGCGAGACTGAAGACTACAGCACTACAGTCTACAGACTACTACAGTCTACACACTACAGCACTACAGTCTACAGACTACTACAGTCTACACACTACAGCACTGCAGTTATTCTCTATGTACATGCTACTTTAGCCAGCAAGTGAGACATTGTGGCATACCTAGTTAAAATGCCTTTTTCAAGGCTTCCTTTCAATGATAATCTCACAATAAGTGAGGTTAGCCAACTTCATCTAGAAAAGGAAAAGTTATGTTCATAGTTTCTCTAAGACTGTGAAAGGAATACCTGTCTAATCGCCAACAACTTTTGTTGGTTCAATTGTACTTGTATTTATTTTGCATTATGATGACTTTTGAGCTGTATATTGTAATCCAAATAATATCCAAACTTCATGGGGATGTGGGTATGCAGGTTCTTGCTTTCTGCACCGCAGAGACCTAGCATACCGTATGATTTCAAAATAAGAAGCATTTAAAAAATGTTAAAATTCTCCAACAATCAAATGTATACCATTAGCCATAAGAAATTTAGGGATGAGGTCAACATTCCAGTCTCTTCCCCGGCCCATCGACTCCGTAGGCCCATCTGGAACCTCAAATCGCTTATACAGCTGTAGGAAGAAAACACATCCTAATGTTTACATAAAGAGGTCAATCCTTTTTTTGGTATTTCACCAAAATATTGGAAACCTTTTGAATAATGATTTATTTAACAATAATTCTGGCCTGTGGTGTTTGCCAGGAAGGTTTTAGAAAGGCTGGGTAACTTATGTAAAGAAACCAGATGGTAGGCTCTTTCTGGGTGAGTATCCTTACCTCCTCTAGAGGGGTGATAGAAGAGCTTTCTCCTCCATAGTATGGGTTCCGGTCCATGTGTAGAACTTTTTTCCCATTTACTGACATTATCCCAGAGAGAATACATTCCTACACAAACAGTGATAACAGCACTAATAGCAATTAAAAGTCCCTGTTTAGTCTGTCAGACGTTTACAACTACATTAGAACTTCTTTTTGAATATAGGTTAAATGGTTTCTAAGAATTAACAAACTTTTGTGCATGAAATCCTCAGTTCAGTAACTGAGACAAAAGGTCTAAGATGCAGCTTTAATGATGAATGATCATTTCAACTTTGCAACTTGGGATGCTGGACTTTTGCACAGGTGTATTGCCAAGGCTTTCATTCAGGACTTAAACCCTATGTGATATGTGTAGTGGAGAATTCCCTTAATCTCCACTCCGGTCACCCCTCCCGAGGGTGACCCACAGACCATGATCCCCATAGACAATGTATTGAAGGAAATTGCTTTCCAAACTGCGATCCCCTTTCAACCAATCTCCTACTCCTGGTCAACTCCAGACACTGTATTAACTGCAGCCATAGGATTAGGGCATGTGTTAGCCTTTGGTATAACCTATTTCTACCTAAGATTGACCCGAACCCTACAAACACAATTAGACAAATGTGCCAGCTACATGGTAAAATTTGTCAAAGGTCCTAGAAATAAGCCAACATGTGGTGGTCATGTGGAAGATGATCTAGATAAAGAATCTGTCCTCCTAGAATTAAAATCATAAAGCATGGCACAGGTAGCACTGTCCCTCCTATCCACTCCAAGATTATATACAGGATTTTCTTAACCATTCTCTTTTCTTTACGAGGCACAAATGGGACAAATACTTTCCATCCGAATTATTGCAGCAAGTAAAATTCTCATAAATTCCTTAACTTACACACTGAGGGTATTTTAAACGAGTGACTCAATTTTGTAATAATCTTCAGAACATTAACCGGGGACGCATACAGTCCAAGATTCACAACAGCACACAAACATATGCTGAATGAATCTGCTGAACTGTTTATGAACTCTTAACAATAGACCTTTGTTAATATATAACGTGAAGAAGTTCGAACCATTAAATTTAAATAATTATGACTCACGAACGTGACACCTGATGCCTCACCTTTGAAGACACAGAATACGAGAATCTGTCATTAATATTTCATACATTTTATCAGTGACACAAACTGTAATCGTTGCATGGGACGAGGGACACATGCATTGAGAATAATATGTAGAATGTCTGTAGCCTCTTGTTTGAAACGCTTGGTCACCACAACATAGACCAACGAACATTACGGTCAAAATGATGCATCAGCAATAGGCCTTCATGTTTACTTTCGTGCAGCATCTATTAACATGTCGTGCATGTTACAGAGTTCTTTAAACTAGCCAGAAGAACAAGCGAGTCATGTTCTATTATTCTGGACTACAAGTTCCTTTGTCAAATTCAGATACGACTGTACTCACTGTTAGCCCGGTGCCAAGTACGATCACATCATATTCCTCATCCATATTATTTTGAAATGTATATTATCTCCTTTTAAAAATTTCCTAGGCAATCTGTAAAAAAAAACCCCGCCTAATAATAAAATAATTTTATGATGTTTCAGTTTAGGTTCTTGTGAGCCAAACGCATATATATCCTTAAAAACCAGCGTTTTAATTCAACCACATTAAAATAGGTTAGAATGTATAGCGCGGGACAAGGCGGAGAGTACGAATAAAGATGGCCCTGGCCATAGCACTGAGTCTTGTTTCATCCGCGTCGTAATATAGTACGGGTCTTTTTTTAATTCAATGTATGGTATTCCTGTGATGAGTGAGTAATTTAATATGAATCATATTAGTACGGAATAAAAAAATTATCTGCAACTTTTCATTGCCACTTTTATTTTCCTAGCCTACTAGAAGGGTGCCTAAGGTTCACTCAAAAGGCAAAAGTAGGTATCCTTCCGCTTTACAGCTTTTTGAAAAGCAGCTGTTGCAGTTGGATAGGATAGTAGCATATTTCGGACTTTTTTAATGCTAATTTAATGGTGTATAAAATTGCATTTGCCATGTGACTTTGATTTAATACATAACTCAAATTAAAATTTTTAATTCAGAGAGAGAGAGAGATTAAAAGAGATATTAGATTAAATGCATAAAACGTTCTCATCAAATACTCCTAGGGTTGCCATAGGTCTGACAAAAAACAAGGACACTGTACTTTCATACGCGAACGTAAATTGTTGAAAAAATTTGGGACAGGTGGCAACCCTACATACTCCACACTCATACAGTCAAGCAGGGGTAGAAAGTTACGAAGATGTAGAGGAAAACACCAGACCAACATCTTGCACTGCATCTCCCTCTGAGCAAATAGGCCATCTTGGTAGGCCTCTCCCCATCTGATCGCTAATGGGTACATGGGCTTGCATCTTTGCACCATGCTGTACGTGATGAGACTTTGACATATCTTCTAGAGTCATCAACCGAAAGAGTGCTTCTGCAGGTTCTATACTAATTTGGCATAACAGGTCAAGCACTCTCCTGGTTCAAATCTTATCTGACAGATCAATACTAATTTGTACTTGTAAATAAAGAATGCTCAGAACGCACAAACGTACAATATGGTGCCCCACAAGGATCTGTATTGGGCCCCATATTATTCTCATATTATTCTTATTAGGCACAATCATTTGTAGGCATGGTATTAGCTTTTATTGCTTTGCAGATGATACTCAGTTGTATATATCTTCTGATCAAGATGATACAGTACTTACAAAATTCAGAACTGCATCCAGAAAGTAAAAACTGTATGGCATCTAATTTTCTTCTTCTAAATTCTGAGAAAATTGTGGTGTTGCTTCTTTGACCCAAAGCTACAAGAAGCAATTTGTCTAATATTCCTCTTCCCCTAAATGGTTTTTCAGTAACACCTAAATCTACTCTAAAAAGTTTATATGTGTCACAATTGATTCTGATATTTCATTTGACACACACATATGCTTAAGCTTAATGTTTAGGGGAGCCTGTTTTAATCAAAACACTAGGTAATGACATTGATTCCTGTAGTTTAGTAGTAGTCTGGTTCAAGGGTATCTTGAACTCTGGCCTATCTGTGCTATTATATAGGATGAATTCTGTGAACGTCTGCTAAATTCCCTAAATGTAAATGTAAATATATGCAAATATATTTTATTGACCTATAAAGCGTTAAAAGGTCTTGACCCATTATACACCATATTGCCTGCTGTGCTTTCAAAATGGAGTTTTTTTTTTTTAGTTCCAAAAATTCGTTCCCAGTCATTGAGTCTTCTGTCATTCAGCCATGTCATGCGTTCACTCTAGCCGACTAGCTGTCAACTACCTGAAGCCCAACATCCACATTGGAGGTACTGCTTTATAAATATAGAACTATAAATGTGGACTGCAACTAGCTGGGCTGCCCAGTGGAGGATGGATTCTCTTTAGAGTCTTGGTCCCAAGGTTTCTTCCTAATTCCCACCCAGGAAAACACCAGATCAGCATCTTGCACTGCATCTCCCTCTGAGCAAATAGGCCATCTTGTACTGCTTCACTACTGAACACCTCCCCTTGACTTTGACTTTAGTTAATGTTTGTATTCTGTAGCTATCAATAAAGTAGGAAAGAAATTAAAGTGTCTTTTTAATTGTTTGGCATATTATATGTGTACAGTACTCACATGTTTGTAAGCTTCAAGGCCATGAGGAACAAAACTGGTTAAGAATGGTGTTTGTTCTGTTTTAATGGGTTTTGTGTTGAACCACCTTAAAATGCCCTAAATTAGTTTTTTTTGTATCTTTAAAACAAATTATATTAAATATCCATAACCCTTCCTTGCACATACCTCATAGAAAATGGGGTGTTGATATTTTTATGAGAGTTTGGCACATTTTTGTGCCTGAGGCTAGAAGAACAACAAAGCTTATGCAACAACTAAGTTTCATTTGTTACAGGAAACCTCAACAACCTCTGGCTAAGTCAGTTAAAACATTCCCTGTCATTTTATTTTCTTGTTTAATTTATTGCATATCAGTGCATGTATATCAAAATATATGTATCACCACGTCCTGTGACCTATATTTTTATCAAGCAAACCCATTTTTATTTGTGACAGAAGTTTCTGCTGGTAATTTGTCATTCCTAAAACCTTCAAAGAGAAGAATAGCCTACATAACTGACTGATACCATGCTCTTGATATGTCATCTTCTGAAAAGGCCTACACGCAAAAACAGGTACACATTTCAGAGTAGGTGACAGATTCAGAGATTCCGAGAAGCACAAACACTTTATTTCTTCGTTCAAAAGTGGAACTACTTGGATGTAAGCATATCTTGTCAGGAAAGAACATCTGCCTAAATTCTAAATAAACAGAAACATCAAAGAAAAAGCGTAGATGGTCAAAGCAGTATTGAAAAATTACAGTGGAACATAAAACAGGAACTCTGCAACCGCTTCGTAACACTACCAATCACCTGAGACTCCATAGCAATGACATTGCAAGACCATAGCAACCATTTCTTAACACCACAGCAACCAACTGGGATACCATAGGAACCTCGTGGTAACAACCCATCAACCACCTAGGATATAAGGATATAGCAACCATATATCAAGGAAAAGGTTAAAGTTGTTACAAGAATTTAACATTACCTCTCTTCCCTAGTGCTGAATGGCTGAATGGTGATTCCTCATTCTCTTCCAAGAAAGCATTTGATTCACAAAATGGATATTATTGTGTCAAGAGAATGTTAAAATGAGATATCTTTCTTTTGATGACACTTAATATAAGGCAGTATAGCATTAATATTATATCACAGTCTCAGAATAACCTTTTAGGATGTCTGATACATATCAGAATGTTTGGCATTGTACAAATGTTTACCAGGTGTACTAAATACTGTGACACTGGGACAGAAGCAGCAGGAGGCAGAGGCTGGGGGTGACTGGTTTTATTATCCATAACGAAACTTAAATACTCAGGCCACAAGGCAGAATAAATGTGAACAGAAAAGGCAACGAAGAGATATCAAGGAAACAGCAAAGTAGTTAAATAAGCGTGTTCACAGAGCGGTCTCTTCCCACGGCGCGAGGCGAGGGAGCATGCTGAATGCGCAGCACTGGACAGGGCGACCTGTGGGAATAAATACACCCCAAACCTGATTACGTGACAGGTGTCAGTACTCCGGTGATTGGGAAGGTAGGAGTGACCGAGACTGAGAGGGTGTGCTCCGTGTGGTTGTGGGCATGCGTGTGACAGAGTGGGGGTGTGTGTGAGCGCCCTCTGGTGGCGTCCAGGCTCACCTACAGTGACAAATACAATCTAACTAAACATGCTTTGAATTAACAAAATGGACATAATCAAAAAACAGTGTTTATAAGTTTGAGTTCAGTATAATATTTTTATTCAAGGTTTACAAAAATAAACTATTTAACAAAATATGAGAAAAAAAATCAAACAACTGGTGAAAAAGTTAATAAATAAAGTAAAATAAATCAGTTACATGTTACTATGAAGCCATAATTTGATAGTGGAATGCTACTGGTTGTTGTGAGCAGGTACACTATAATAAAAAATATTTATGACACATTGGTCAGTGGTTTAGAAGTACTCACAATACCAGTGAAGCACTCATAAAAGCATGTTGTAATGCAGTGAATAGTTATCATTGTGTCACTCACCCCGAGGACAAGCTCGCTCAACATTGTCTAACCTAGATTACTATAAGATCCTGATATAACACTCTGTAGAAATGATAAAACTACACTGTAAGATACAGTATGCCAGGAAATACATTGCACAGTGCTAAAAAATTCGTTTTATCTTCTGAATTGGATGACATCTGAAACATGAAATGAAATATCTATTTCAAAAATATTAATTCAGACCAAAAGTAAATACATAACAGAAGAACATTTGTAAGATGTGCAGGAAGCTGGCAGTTTTAGTCAAAGTAATCAACAGAAACATTCATGTAGCTAATATCAATATCAGTAATATACCATAAAGTACTAGTCAGTATTGTAGCTGTAGGCACAAATTCAACAGCAATAGCTGCCATCATAAAAACCAACTGAAAAAGCAGATAAAATATCTCTATTTGCTTCAATGCTACTGGTCACTCATTTTCATGACAAAATAAGTCATGACCAATATAAAGGGCTAATTGTATATACAAGGTCTTTAAGTGCAGGATGGGCCAGTAAGATTTAAGAAGTCAGTCCTGTTTCAGTGAAACTGCACCTCGACCTGCATACATGATCTTCATGGCAAAGTTTCTTTTCCAGTCAATTAATAAAAACGTGTGTAATGAGTAAAGTGCTATTCTTCTAATACTTGAAACAAAACTTGCAACCAGTCCTAACTGGATGAGGGAACTAAACGGCCCATCTGGCATGCGAGGCTCAAATGGCCAGAACTAGCAAACAGGGCGATGTGTAAACTCAGTGCGTGATGAGACTCAGGCCCCAGAGATTGGGCCTCCTGGGTCTGGTACCGGGAGACTGTGGGCAGTTATGGTGGCAGATGCAGGAGTCAATCATCATGATAGGCTGGCGGAGGAGCCACCCCCCCTGGCAGCGGAAGGTGACTGTTACAGTGCGGGTGTGGTATGGGGTACAGCAGCGTGCATCAGTGCATGTGCCACAGTACCGAGGGCGGTAGGAATGCACGCTGTAGCAGCCCCAGTACAGCAGCCGCACAGGGACCTCTGACCTGTAGCTGGACTGGCATCTTCTCGGCCACTGGAACATAAAAACGAACCAGAATAAGATCCACGCTGAGCGTTAACTCAGAGTAACTTAGGGATTATACCACACCGCATTCTGAACATGTCAAGACGCTTTAGTGCCAATATACAAAAGATGAAAGGAAGAATCTAGTGCTAGATTGGTCTGGATTGGACTGGACTGAATGGCTCACCTTAGGAGTGAGATGAGGGAAGACGTGGCAGGGGCGGACCTTACAGAGCCTGACTTGGGTTTCTTGCCTGCAGGCTGGGTTCTTGTTGGACACACGTGTGGACAGGCCCTGCCCACAGCTGTGTGAACATGCACTCCACTCTGTGCTCTGTTCTATGCAGTTGGAGCTCGGGCCGGCTTGGTAACCCAGGAGGGACGGGATTGATTGGTCATTGCTGTAAGCTGCTGACATGCAAAAGAATACATATTCAGTCTAACTCGACTAATGCTTCAAGACTCTAAGAACAAGAACCATATAAACATCTTCATCCTAATTACTTAATTACTTTAACTGAGTGATATTGTCATATCTTGAGCAGTTTTGTTAATTCTGTACCAAGAAAATTGTGAGTCCCTAATGTGAATATGTGCCGCTATGCTTTAGTGAGTTAAGACTTCCATCAATCCTAAAAAAAATCTATTTGTAGTTTCAGCCTTATAGAAAACTCACAAATGGAAACTCTCTGGCCTCTTTGATGATAATCAGTCATTTGTTGGCAAAACTCTCTTTTGGTAAATGAGTTACTTGTTAAAACCACACTGGGTGCAAAGCCACTCTTAACAATCAAGAACACCAAGAACCAAAATATACAGCTGCTATTGACATAACCATCAATCAAATGCACTGATGTTCTGAAAGTTCTCTAACCCCCGTAGCTACTCTGTGGCCTGCCTGTTTTGAACATGAATTGCTGGGTAGACGTGACTCATGGAACGGTTCTGGAAGCAGTGGCTGTTTTGACTGCACCTCTTCATTTTGGCAGTCTATCTTCAATGAAATGCTTAAGATACAGTGAAAAGTCTCAGACTGGAATGTCACAGCAATCCATTAAATAAATCCTGTTTGTACTGGTCTGCCTAGTGGCTTGGACAACAGACAACATATTTCAAATTTATGAAAAATCCTATAATAAGTAGGGAAGGTAATTTTGTCTCCAACTGTTTATGACAATTATTCTATCATAAACAGGAATGAAGCAACCCAGGACTTTAAAGTAACCACCTTTTGAACAAAGAATAAAGCAAATCATAAACATATCAGACACTATGTCAAATGATCGCTTAACCCTTATAAATTGTGTACATATTAAAATAATATATTGTTCCCTTTTGTGGGTTCTTCACCTGTTTGTGCCTCCTGAACCATGTTGTCCGTGCTGTCACACCTCCACTCCTTACAGCACTTTCCTGGCAGCTGTACCCTCTGAGGATCAGGGCAGTCTGGGCTGGGCAAGCGGACGTCCTCGCTGCACGTGGGCACGCAGGTCACCCCCCCACCTACACAGCGGCACTGCATGGCACACGACGGCTGGAACACCTCACCCTCCTTATAGGAGACTCCATCCAGCTCACAGCCCAGCTCCTCTTGACCTGAACAGCAGACGTATGGCCCACAGATGGCCCAATGTACAAACATGAAAAAGTGTAATGGAACAAGGAAGACTAGATAGCAAACTCAGAAACAGTTCCGCGGTGCTTAAAGTTGATTTTCAGCACACCGTGATGTTTCGCACAGTAACAGAAATAAACACATAGTAACAGTGCTGTCGGTCTGCCAAAATTCCTTCTTCAGTTTCTCACGGCAGATGAAAACCCGAGCAAGCATATCAACACTGGTGGGGCCAATTTTTTGGGGAGGGACCCGAAGGACAGAGAGGCCTCACACAGCACTGGTTTCTTTGTTCTCTGTACAGCAGAGGCTTGGAAAAAAAAAAATGCTTGCTAGATCTCTGACCTTGGCGTGATGAGACAAGCAGGTAAAGGCAGGGAACAGAAACATTCTGGACTCACTAACGCACTCTCCGGGGTCTCCAGGAAAGCTGGCGCCGTAGTCGCACTGCAAGCCGCGCTGATGATCGCACAGGTGCACATGGGTGCACGCCTCACCCTTCTGACGAGCACACACCTGGCAGCACCCGCACCCATCCAGGACAAGAGGGGTGGCATCAGGGCAGCTGGCTGCCACGCTGGGGCATTGGCACGGGCTGTTACACTGTTGACAGCCCACCTGGGAGGGCAGAAAAGGAAAGAAACATAAAGGCTCTAGTTTTGCAGTCATCTCGCCCACAACACTCAGGCTCATTTGGACAAATGCAGGGAAGATTCTCTTTCTGCCATCAGTATTACATGGAGGAAATCTGCCTTTGTATGTGAAGTGCAGAACAGGTGACAAGAGCTTTCACGTGGGTGTCAGATGATACATGGTACAAATGCAGATGGAGTAAAAATGCATTCGAGCCAAGACTAATGCTGCGTTGTACAATGCAGCCCCATCGAGCCTGCTGTGCAGTGTCTTAAAAACATCACAGTGGGATAATTTCGAAGTGTTCAGTGATATTACCATCACTGATCGCCATTAAACTGTGATGTTGCGGGAAATTCTCATCTAATTGACTGTATTATTTCACTATCACATTACTATTTATGCTTTGACTCACTGTAGTTATACACAAGACAGAGGAATATCTTGTAAATCATTTATGGTGAGAGTTCCCAGATTATAGAAGCAAAAAAAAATCTTGTTTTTCTCTTACAAATGGAATGTTAAGCCAACAGTAGCAGGAAAGATCTAATAGATATGAGATGCATGTGTTTGTCTGTTCAGAAAAAAAACCTAATATTTCTCATTCCTTTGCTTGAAATAGCTGAAAGTAACTAAATTAGGAAGATCCAGCATAATCTGGATAATCACTGGTATTGTGAGTACTTCTAAACCACTGACCAATGTGTCAAAAACAATTTTAGTTTAAAAAACAGACATTTTTTATATTCTGTATATTCTGACAGTCATGTGAATAATACAATATAAAGTTGTCTATAATACAGTATAAAACTTTAACTATCTGATGGTTAATGATATCCATCATCCAGCCTTACATTTTAACTCTGAAAATGTAAATATCCTTCCAACACATCCAAAGTCTCCTGTATGAACTCCCTCAATACTTTGGATTCCCCAGACAGTGTATCGAGTAGAGGAAAAGCTGCTCACCTTGGAGCACAGGTACACCAGTGCCCATGTCAGGAGAGCATGGTTGCTTTGCGCTCTGGTCTCCATCCCACCCGAGATGGCGTTCCACTCCTGTGTGCCGAGCTGCTGGGACGCAGCTCACTCTCCAGGCCTGACCATCTGCTCTTTTATACAGTCTTTCCCTCTGATGTCACAGCCTGTCTACCATGTAAACAGTATGTGGCCGGCGATCAGAAATGTTTTGAATTCCACGTCCCTGCTGGATGGCTCTGTGGCCGTACGGCCCTCGCTGCTCTTTCTTCTAAAGCTCCACGGCTCGGCGTTAAAACAGTTTGATCATTTGTAGAGCAAAAGCTCAGCGGTAGATGTGTTCTTGGCCAATGCCCCATGCTCCTGGTAAGCACAAATATGCAGCTAATAACATGTAAAGGGATGGAATGTCTGAGCAAGGTTCCTGGTGATTGTCCATTAATGGACAAGGAATAGGGTGAGAAGGATAGATGGTAAATTTGAGAGAGTCTAACACAGCATTTTAACACAACAAATTTTTATTTTGTGGAGTGGAAAATTGAAAACAATAGATGAGCCTCACGCAAGAAATATGAAACGAATAGTTAAGAAAAAGTTTACATACAGTTTCTCAGCAATGCCACTCAATATAAAGAAATAATAAATCGCACACAACAAAGAGAAAATATAAAAAGGGCTACAAATATTTTTAACTAAAGTGATTTCCTGTAAATAGCATTCAAAAGGACAGTGGTCTTATACCATCCCAGAAGCTCTACTTACATATTTTGTTCTCATCAGGTCCACAGACCAAAACTATTAAAATGACTAAGTAGAGCTGGTTTAAAATAGACACAGATGGCAGGAGTTCAGTATCGCAAATATTGCAGCTCATACTAATCCATATGGGACTCATATGGCCTACCAGATAGAGCAAACAATGAGAAGACATTAATTTGGACTAAACTCAAGCCATAGTGTTTACTTTGACACTCTCAAAATAAATCAGCAGTTTGGAATGTGTTGGTATAAGTCAGCGTCGTTACGGTGAGGTGCATAGGCAGGGCGACTCCTTTAATTCAGGAAAACAGGCAAAGGGAAAACTACTGTGTCATGTCCAAGGAGAGTTTTGACTCACCATTTGTCCTAAAAGATACAAAGTCCAGCCAAAGAAATCCAAATATTATCTGTGCTATAAATGTTCTAAAATAAACTTTGAAGATTTACATGAAACAAGTCAAAATGAATAGAAAACATACTATGAACTAGGACTAAGTTATGATGTGTGAGGAGTACATAAAATGTCATGTGACATGCACTAACACTTAATATTTTTGCTATATTATGGCGACCAATTAGAAATCTGAAAAAAGTAGATTTGTAATTGTATAGGAACTGAGATGAATTTCAGCCTTATCAGGACTACTGAGATTTCCACAACATTATAAACATCATTTGGATATTTAAAGTTATATGATAAAGTAATATAAATATTTTAAAGAAGGAAGGGTGTCCATATTTATTCTAATAATGTTTAGAATGGTGGTTCTGACAGGTGCATTTTCTTGTAAGGGCCATAATGATCTATAACAGATTGTCACCAGAACAGTAGACTGTAGTGGAATATTACAATAAACAACTAGAGTCAAGATGCTTTTCATTATCATCTCAGCAATATACAGGTGTCCAGTGAAACAAAATCACATTCCTGACACAAAATAAACCTCAAGTAAGATTTTTATAGTGTTTTGAGAAGACCCCTGGTCTAAGACAAACTATTTTGGATACAACTTCAATTTTTAGGTTTTCATGTTAGAAATATCCACAAAGTGTATTAACTGTAAATGTCAACAACCTTTAAAAGATAATACACTTGCTGCATTGTCCAAAATTGAAAACGATTTATCCAAGTGTCTGTCCTGATATTGTGTTTTTGAAGTCCCATTGTCCAACCTGTTTAACTACTTTAATACACTACAAGACCTACAATTCCCACACAGTCTGATTAAAAGAGACACTTTAATTAACTGGAATGTTTGACCAGACAAAATTAAATTCAACTCAACCTAGACACTAGCTCATTCACTCCTAAAGAATTGTAAACAAGATTCCTTCTTTTCCTGTAAGGACGGAAGAATGTGGTTATTCTCATATTTGCATCTCTCCTGATCCAAAGTCAATAAGAAGGGGGAATTGAAAACAGATGCTTGTCCAATGTGCTTTTAGTATTCCACATTGATATCACAGAATTCTCACGTACATTAGAATCATTATTTTTGAATAAGAAAGGAATCCAGACTAGACTAATCGAACAAAGATGCACATTACCTGGAAGAGAAAACCTCAGGGGAAGAAATAAAGAACACGGTTGGTTTTGTTTAACGGAGTGGGTTAGAGTTACCTAACCTCTAAAGACGTACGATATAAAGCTTGGAAAGATAATTTTGGGGCAATACGAACATATAAACATTAAGTTTTCACAGAAGGTTCTGTGTCTGCATAAACCTTGATGCTCTTATGCATCTAATTCCAGCTGTACCCCAGATGTGAACAGATATGTGGAGACTCCGCCTTCCACCCATATCCAGGTTGTTTTTTTGTAGGGAGGAAACAGTACCTGGATTCCTCACATTCAATCTGAGTGTGTGAAAATCCCACAGAAGCGTCACAGGAAAGCCTTGCGTCTGCAGTAAGAATGGTGTGTGAGCGAGGGTCAGATTAGTGACGTAAGCAAGAACACACACCTGTTTTTGAAAGGAGGAAGGAACTACCCACACCCACCGGCAGTGAAAGGTTTGATGAAGTAAAGTTGTAATCTGAAAATGTGTTAGAATGGTGCAACTATTTCTGCAGTGGCTATCCTGTCGTGTTGAGGGTATAATGCAAACAAGTAAAATCCAACATATCGCCCACTCTTTACGCGATTTTCTACTTGACCTACTGAACTTTAGGTTTCGTTTTCACCAGTATTTTTTGCTGAGAGAGCTGACCTACTGCATTATTAAATGAATGCAAAAAGAAATTTAAAAGGTCTAGAATCCATGGGGGTTTTACAGAAAGTAAATAAGGTTTTTTTTTTAAGCTAATGCAAGGTTTCCCAATTCAAGTGAAAAATAAATGTGATCTTGGCTTACTTAAACTTACTTACAGCATTTTACCCATTTACAGTATTTTATATCAGAATGTCTACAACAATCTCGGCCCTCATCTTAATGAGGTTACATTTGACCCTGAGTTGACCATGCTTTAATTGCAATGGTTATTCAGTCATCTTGGCTTAATATCATAATTAACATTAAAGTTATGTTGTGACTGCACTATTTTATCTTTCTGAGAATGTGGATAATATAATGCAGTAGTATGAATGAATATTCAACACAAGCCTGCTGGTTGTAAATACCTCTTGTCACCTGTTCCAGTTTAAATGTTTTATAGCTTGTCAGAAGCTGTCTTTAGCTATTTAAAGTAACCTGGTGTCTTAATAAAACACAAAACTAACCACAATGTTTGTCCTTTATGAGAATTTTAGCATTTTATACAAGGAGAACAAATAAACAAGGAACAAGACTTGTATTCACTGTTAGCCACTTCCTAACAATGTGGCTTGTATGTCCATATTTTAAACATGGACTTTGCTGTTTTGCAACACTAGAAACACTTTTGACACACACAGCATAGTCAGTAGTTTTCTGAATATTGCACCCCAACGAATATGTGAAGTGTTTGACATATAGGAATGACATATATTACATATAAAGTGATGATAACACCAAGGTAGAAAATGAACATAGGTTAGAAAACTGACATTTGGATCTGCAATAGATTCCTGCAAATTTTCACAACCTACAAGACATCAATATCCTGTAGTTAGTTCATATTCTGAATGACCAGGGCCTTACAAATCTCACATACAACCTGGTTCATCAATCCGCCTTTCAGTCAAGGGCCCTATCTAGACAAGGTTGTACCATTCCCTCAGAAGGTTGAAGACTTGCCTGTGCTCAACCATGTCACAGACTAGACAGAATCATGTAGCAGTCAAATCCACCAGAATACAATGGATACTTTAAACAAGAAAATAACGTGTTTATTTGGGGTTCTAAAAGAAGAAAGAAAAATACATTACATACAATACATACTAGAATTTCATTTAAATTATTATTACTCTATTTGAGTGAGCTATATGTGCTATTGTTTCCTTGTGTGTGTGTGTGTGTGTGTGTGTGTGTGTGTGTGTGTGTGTGTGTGTGTGTGTGTGTGTAGATTCAGTAGCTGGAATTGACGGAACAGCAGTTTAATAGTTGATTTATCTCATGGGCAGACCAAGCCTTCCATTATTGAACTCAAAGTTACATTCTAGGTGGATGAGAGAATTGGACCATAAACGATAATCAGATTATGATCAAAGTCTATCAAGCCAAGCACCTTGTAGGGGCTGTGGAATGAAAATATAAAAATGTAGACATTCTTCCATTATCTGTGTAATAAACTTTACATTACACGTGTCTCCCCAATAAAAGCTTGGTATGATAGGAGGAAGGATGACAATATTTAGGGGGCTTAGCACAACTCTGGGTCACCATTGTCCTGCAGGTTCGGGAATTAATAATTAGCTAATGAGCTAGACCAGTAGGTCCCCAGAACTGGAGGTGAGTACTCATGTTTTAGATTCTTAAACCTTTTTTATGATCAAAACGTTTTAATGGCTCCCATTTCAAGTATAAGAAAGTTTTACAGTCGCTTTGTTATTTTGTGTCTTTGTCTGGTGAATATACAGCCTTCCTTTTACGTCATATACAGCCTAAAGTTGTCCTTCCTATGAACCAGTATTACTCATGTCACATGGGCAGGACAGCAGGACACACACACACACACGAGTCTCCAACTGAATAGTTTAATCAAATGAACACAAACAAAATTCAACATTAAAGTGCACTAACTGAAAAAAAAAGACCAATGCAACATCATTGACCAACAAAGGTCAAAAGCTATATAAATAAGACAAAGTTTAAACTTTTAAATTAAAAGTTAAATTAAAATAAAATAAATTAACTTTTTTTTTTAATGAAAATGATAAAAAAAGTATTTTGTTTGTTTTGGCAGAATCAAGCTCTCTGTTGTGGTTATACATCCAGGGCATCAGAACTCCATTACCCAAGATTCCTCATCTCCTGATTACTGATCTCACACATTTCACTCATTCAGACACACACATACTGGGAAGCAGTCAGTTGGAACTTTGCCAAGTATTGCCAAACCTTTCGTGAACCATACCAAGCTTTCTGTATTGTATTATTGGATTTTCTAGTTTTTGACTTTGGTCTGTTTTTCTACCGTTCCATTTTGGATTGCCCTCTCTAGTATCGGTTGCCTTCATATTGGTTTCTTGGACTGTTTTTCGACTGTGTTTTTGGACCATATTTTTTGCTGGCTGTTTGTTCTATCTGGTTTCAACCCTTCGCCTGCTGTGTTTTTAATAAACTTTTCCTGTGTCTGTGAACATCTGCTTGTGCAGTCATGTCCGACCCGTCACAGTTGTAGCGTTCCTTTGTTTGTTTCTGCTATTTGAGTCATCATGCCTTATTCCAAGCTTAATGCTCTGAATGTTTTACTGATTTGGTGTTTCTCTCACTTTTCTAGGTCTGGCTAGGATGGAGACTCTCTTTTATACTTGGGGAGTGTTAAATGTGCCTTGTGCAATGTACCATGTCTATTTCATGTGTGTTTTTGTTAGTTTGTTGGTTATGTGTGTTTGATTCATGTTTAATTGAAGTACCCAATATTTCTACTCTGCCCTGCGGGACTCCACCCTCACCGTACACTGCTAAAAAGCTGTGCTTGTAGAGTAGTGTGATGGTTGTGACATGTTAAAACCCTCGGACGCTTGCAGAATAAATGGAAGGGTTTTCATTTTAATTAGTGAGCAGACATGGGTAGAAGCCAGAGAGAGAACGAACCAGCATAAACACAATCCACAACACGAAGTCAGAAAACATGAGGAGCATTCCAGAAAGGCAAGCAAAATAAAGGAGTTAGAGAATGAACAAACCAGGTCAAAATATCCAGACTATCACAATAACGAAACGTTTGATATGCTTACTGATTTTGGCAATGCTTTGCAAACACCACTTGAAGGAGTCCAGGTATATATGGGTGTGTAAAAATGAGAAACAGGTGATAATCAATAATGATGGGAGGAGGATCAGGCCAGCTGAATAGAGGCATTGTGGGTATTGCAGTCTATGTGGTTTGAATACATGACAAGTACCTGTAGTTCTCTTTAATGCTCTTATGTATCCGGTGGTTGGCGTAACTCCAGAAACATCTTTTTTTTATTGTGCCCCCTGGCATCTCGGTCATCTTAGCTACCATGTCATTTCTCATTTCTCTCCATGTGCTCTGGAGGACAGGTGTATAAAGGACAGGTGTCTAGAGGACGGGAGTATGGAGGACAGGTGTTTAAAGGACAGGTGTCTAGAGGACAGTTGTCCAAAGGACAGGTGTCCGGAGGACAGTTGTCCAAAGGACAGGTGTCTGGAGGACAGGTGTCTAGAGGACAGGTGTCACATATGACAAGAATAACAGGGAGGTGTGACACACAACAATGTACTCAATAACAACAACTATAGCACATGGCCTGGCATACCATGTGGACCAGTTCATGGGAGTTTCATGATTACATCTATCTGATTTTTTTTTTTTTATCAATCTTCCAAAAGTTTCAGTAACATAAGAAATAAATGTTTTTTTTTTTACATGGGTCCTTTAAATAGGAATCTAGTTTTTTTGTTTTCTATAAGTGTGTAGATTTTGACAATAAGCTTATATTCAATGGGGTGGTTTGGGCTAATTTAGTATTTTGCCCAGCATTGCACAGCTTGTTTCAAATTATGTTTCCAGTTTCTGTGCTACTCTACTTCTGTGCTAAAGTTTCTTTCTACTCATTCGTTTTGTTTGAGATGGGAATTGAGAACATTGTCTCAATTAAATGTATTGAATCTCAATGCGACTGGTTTTATGATTGATTGCTTCTTTGAGGCAGATCAGTGTTCAGTCTGACTATGAAGACGTGCAGCTATTGTAGCAGATGTCATAGTTCATTTAGTTTGACAGTGTCAGACAAATTTACGATTTAAACGCACTTTAAAAACACTCAATTTAAGCGCACTCAATTTGAGTGACGTCTATGTTGTCTAAGTCAATACCAAAAGATACAATTAAGTCTAATATATGGTTACAAATGTACTTGTAGATGTTATTTTTACAGGGTTCTGTAGAGTAGGTCACTGATAGCGCTAATGCTCTAGTACAATACCATCTCTCTCCACACGAGGGAGCCAAAGCATGATATTGACAGTACTGGAAGGGTGATTCACGTATATTTAGCCCTAACTTAGTTTTGCATAATACACGCACACACACACTACGTTAAATGTAGGGTCTATTATATACATATAAATATATAATATATAAAACATACATCATATACATATACATATCAACCCTGGACGGATCGAGTGTTTAAGTTGTACAGTGGTATGGAGATATAATTCAAAATACCAGCCTGGTTTCTTCAGGAACACCACTGCAGATTATTCGTAGTTCAAATGCACTCACGTGTTACTTGACAACGTTTTGTCTCTCAAAAGAGCTTAATAAGATTAACGTTTAATCTTCTCGCGGTTCCGCTGTGCGTTCCCGTCCTACTCCATCGAAAAGTTCTGCGTGTGCGTTTAGTAAAATAGGTACGAATCGTCGAGATTTTATGGTTGATGAAGAAGTTATATGAAGAGGCGTGGTGGAAAGTACTTGCGGGCGCCTATATTCGCCAGTGAGAGCCCCGCCATTCACAGCCTGACTGACCCTTAAAGGCGTGTTTTCAGCAAGCTGACATGTAAGCGTTTAATGGTAATGTTTGTAGATGAGCTAAGCTTCCCGTTTCGGTTAGTGTTATTAAGTTGTGAAGTTTCTTTGCAGTGTTCTCATAAGTACAACCACTTGCTGACTAACCATGATGGCTGAACATGTCTTGAACAATGAAAAACCAACATTTGACAAACCGAAGGTAAGCTATTTTTCATAGTGGACCGTATTGCGGGATTTGAGCTTTATGACAGTGGAAAACGTTGTTGGCAAGATGTTTTCATTCATTGATACTTGAACTGGAACAAACCGCTGACATATGCTTGATAGATAGACGTATTATGGTCTCAATTTGGAGCCTTTTGCTCCAGAAAAGTATTACTGAGTATTACTTAAGCAATTATTAGTATTACTGTTGTTGTTACTATTATTAATATTATTATTATTTTAGTCACATATTGTTTTGATTAAAATGTAGATGTACAGACCTTTGTGGTCACTCCTATTGCATTCCAGAAAAAAAAAATTATCAAGCAGTTTTATGTCTGTTGGTATAGAATCGTGGTAAATTTGATCTTGGGGTTGGTGCCTTGCGGCTGTGGATGCTCAGGTCCACAAATGGGACGAAACAAAACGATCAAAATCAACAACAACAAAAACAAGGGGTTTCCTCTGGGATTTTGTACCCCATGAAAAGACAGTACATTGGGCTCCAATTAAAAAAATTACCTAATGTTCTATAGAATCTCCTAACTCCCCCAACCAATACACCCACCCACCCATACAGTTGCCCCAGCGTACACCTGTTTCTCACAGATAGGACCCAGCCATGCCCTTTGGAGTCATTAGACTCACTCAGTGAGGGCAATGCAGTGGACTGATAAAGCAACTGGGCTGATAAGCATGACCTCTACGATAGTCTCCATCAGAGAAACATGAGCATGTCCATATACTCTTTGGGCTCCACAGATCATGTTATGCTGATTGTGTGGAAGACAGGAGGTCTTGCTCTGACGGCAGGCTGCACAACGGCAATATGTGTTGCTTGTGCAGTTGAAGTGCTCTCATAAGCCATATGGTGCCAGCTTGCTGGGGTGAGCTCCAGAAGACCACGCTTTCTTCATTTTACACTGACCATGTGGCAGAATCACATAGCTGAGCAATCAAAAGCATAATCTTTAAGCATGTTTTCAACAGTTCTTACAAGAATCATTTAGTGCTTTCTTTAGTTTCCTGGTGTGGATCTGCTCATCATTTAGTCTCTTGAGTCCGTAGCATTTGAAGAAAAATAAGTTTATGTTATGTCATGTTTAATGTCTTATATATTGTATATTGCATTTTTTATTGTAATTGTATCATTGTAAGGGGTGAAAGTGAAAATCAAAACACACAACCTGTAACCATTTGTAATATTTTTGAGTTTAGTTTTAAGTGTAAGTTTAGCTATGTAGGCCTGTTTTTCCAAAATAAGGCTACATTCATACATCAGATAAATGTGGCCCAAATTGAACTTTTTCTTTATATGTGACACAAATATGTAAGCCTATTTACACTTTGCATTAAAAAAGCATTTGTAGTGATGGGATCACATTCGTATTTCACTCGACTGCTTGATAAGCCTTTTGAAAACACAAGCAATCATATTTGGAGTTGGGCAAATATAGAGATCTTGACCACATTTAATAAAAGTTTAAAGGTTTGCGTCTTTTATATCCATAGACAATAACGCAACCAGAAGTATGTCTGCTAGCTGACTGCAAAAATGACAGAAGGTGGCAAACACAGCCTTCTCCTGCACCAACGCTGGGGTGTCTGTTGTTCAGGGTTTCAGCCCATATTTGACTGTGTATAATACACTTGTAATAGACTGTGAGGTACAGAGTTGAAACAAAATAAACAATGTGTGGGGAACTTTGACCTTTTCCAGTGTGAATGTAAAATGGAAAGATGAAGGCAATTATTGATGAAGAGAAGGCAAGAATGATGAAGGCAATGGTCAATAAATCTGAGAGTGAGAAGGTGGTTGTGAAGTGTAAGTGATGCTGGTGTGAGTGGTGCTGGTGAGTGGTACTGGTGTGAGTGGTGCTGGTGTGTGGTACTGGTGTGACTGGTGCTGGTGTGATTGGTGCTGGTGTGAGTTAGGGGTGGGTGATATGGGGAAAAAATAGTATCACGATTTTTTTCATAAAATCACGATTTCGATTTTTTATCACGATCTTCCATCCAAAAAAACACACAAAAAAAATGGGGCTACAAAACTTTCTTTTTAAGCAGATTTAAATGAATGATATTGCAATTTTCCATGTGCAAACATTGTAAACAAAAAATGTAAACAACACACGTGACACTGTCACGTAGGGCTACGTTATTGTCTTCACCTGTTTCCATAGTTGCCAGGTTTGCGGTTTTTACGCCAAATTGGGCTTGTTTGAAAATCCTGCCGCGGGTAAAAATTCTGGGGTCGCGGGGTGCGGTTGGGCCACCACGGGGGTTACAAGTCAAGACAAAGAATCGATCGCGATATAATACTTAATTTGTCTCCATTTTAAACACTTTGGGCTAGTTTATGCTGCTGAAGGGCGGGTTTTACACTGACTTTGTGCGGGATATTTTTGTAGGACCTGGCAACCCTGCCTGTTTCTAGTCTAGTTCAATGTATTTATAATCCCCGTGTCTCCCACGTCGGTATCGGTTATTTTGTGCTACTTACCTGTTTATTCTATTGCCTCGTTCGTGCTCTAGTGGATTTAACTGTTTCTGTTTCGTCTTCATCGTAAGTACATTCAGCCTAGTCTTTGTTTCCCCTGCCTTTTGTTCTTTGTGCCACCATGCCCGTTTATATTTCATGTTCGTGCCTTGTTTTGTTCTTTGTACCACCATGCCCGTTTATATTTCATGTTCGGACTGCCTACCCGTTATGACCCCTGCCCGGTATTACGACACTACCTTTGGAGTTCCATTCAATAAATCTCGCTCTCCTCAGCGTTTGTGTCCGCCTCCCTGCTCTGTGTCACGCAGTTCCTTACACTGTTAAAGTTGCACTAAATATTTCCCAGAACTTTAAACTTAAAAGTTAAATATTTATACATATAGTCGAAATGATTCGATATAATTCGCTATTTTATTCACATTATTTAATGGTGGTTTATTTTCAAAACGCCAAATCTTATCGTCTTCACGTTCTCTCATGTTTAGTCCTGGAATTACAAGAGACTCGTATTTGTTAACGTAAAGAGAACTGATCAGTCAGACAGATATTTGTTGTGAAACGAAGTATTTACAATTTCAAGCATTTTCAAGTAGGCTACTTAGCCTAAATTCCAGCACTTTTCAAACCTGAAACACAAAGCAACATTAAAATTCTTCAAGTAAATGTTCCTTCCCGTTTTTGAGGGGTGTTTCTTTATACTACCACATATCGTTCGCGCGATATGTGGTAGTATAAAGAAACTATCGCGCGCTATGGTCACTTGTGAGACGGCTGCCCGCATTGTTTCACTTTCGGCATATTACTTGGGATGTCTACGTCTCAAGTGATTGAATAAATTTGTTGTACTGGCATCGGACGTTTTCACGTGTTCTTTGCACACTTTACATATCGCTGTAGTTTGGTCTTGGTCAGTGGAATAAAATCCAAATCAATTTCAGATTATAGAGGTGGATTTCCTCTTCTTTACCAGCTCCTCGGTTTGGCTTTCAGCCATCGTTGTACACTTTTAGTTTTTACAAACACAACATGGAGGGGTGGAAGACGCACAGTTCGCTGTGATTGGTCAGTCCTACGTCTGATGCATCGGTGGGAACCAGCATAAAAAAGTAATTGCGCTGATTGGCAAAGGCGATCTATACGATTTTTCTAATTTGATAGATTGCCTGCGATTCTCCACTCGTTATCGCCATTCACGATTTTATATCGTCATATCGTGCACCCCTAGTGTGAGTGGTGTTGGTGTGAGTGGTGCTGGTGTGACTGGTGTTGGTGTGAGTGGTGCTGGTGTGACTGGTGTTGGTGTGAGTGATGCTGGTGTGACTGGTGCTGGTGTGTGGTACTGGTGTGACTGGTGCTGGTGTGACTGGTGCTGGTGTGAGTGGTGTTGGTGTGTGGTACTGGTGTGATTGGTGCTGGTGTGAGTGGTGTTGGTGTGAGTGGTGCTGGTGTGACTGGTGTTGGTGTGACTGATGCTGGTATGAGTGGTGCTGGTGTGACTGGTGTTGGTGTGAGTGGTGCTGGTGTGAGTGGTGTTGGTGTGAGTGGTGCTGGTGTGACTGGTGTTGGTGTGACTGATGCTGGTATGAGTGGTGCTGGTGTGACTGGTGTTGGTGTGAGTGGTGCTGGTGTGAGTGGTGCTGGTGTGATTGGTGCTGGTGTGACTGGTGTTGGTGTGACTGGTGCTGGTGTGACTGGTGTTGGTGTGAGAGGTGCTAGTGTGAGTGGTGCTCGTGTGTGTGGTGTTGGTGTGACTGGTGCTGGTGTGAGTGGTGTTGGTGTGACTGGTGTTGGTGTGACTGGTGCTGGTGTGAGTGATGCTGGTGTGTGAGTGGTGCTGGTGTGACTGGTGTTGGTGTGAGTGGTGCTGGTGTGAGTGGTGTTGATGTGAGTGATGCTGGTGTGAGTGTGAGTGGTGTTGGTGTGTGTGGTGCTGGTGTGACTGGTGCTGGTGTGTGTGGTGCTAGTGTGTGTGGTGCTGGTATGATTGGTGTTGATGTGACTGGTGCTGGTGTGAGCGATGCTGGTGTGAGTGGTACTGGTGTGAGTGGTGCTGGTGTGACTGGTGCTGGTGTGAGTGGTACTGGTGTGAGTGGTGCTGGTGTGACTGGTGCTGGTGTGTGTGGTGCTGGTATGATTGGTGCTGGTGTGAGTGGTGCTGGTGTGAGTGATGCTGGTGTAAGTGGTACTGGTGTGAGTGATGCTGGTGTGTGAGTGGTGCTGGTGTGAGTGGTGCTGGTGTGACTGGTGTTGGTGTGACTGGTGCTGGTGTGAGTGGTGTTGGTGTGACTGGTGCTGGTGTGAGTGGTGCTGGTGTGACTGGTGCTGGTGTGAGTGGTGCTGGTGTGACTGGTGTTGGTGTGACTGGTGCTGGTGTGACTGGTGTTGGTGTGTGGTACTGGTGTGATTGGTGCTGGTGTGAGTGGTGTTGGTGTGAGTGGTGCTGGTGTGACTGGTGTTGGTGTGAGTGGTGCTGGTGTGACTGGTGTTGGTGTGACTGATGCTGGTATGAGTGGTGCTGGTGTGACTGGTGTTGGTGTGAGTGGTGCTGGTGTGAGTGGTGCTGGTGTGTGTGGTGTTGGTGTGACTGGTGCTGGTGTGAGTGGTGTTGGTGTGACTGGTGTTGGTGTGACTGATGCTGGTGTGTGAGTGGTGCTGGTGTGACTGGTGTTGGTGTGAGTGGTGCTGGTGTGAGTGGTGTTGATGTGAGTGATGCTGGTGTGAGTGTGAGTGGTGTTGGTGTGTGTGGTGCTGGTGTGACTGGTGCTGGTGTGTGTGGTGCTAGTGTGTGTGGTGCTGGTATGATTGGTGTTGATGTGACTGGTGCTGGTGTGAGCGATGCTGGTGTGAGTCGTACTGGTGTGAGTGGTGCTGGTGTGACTGGTGCTGGTGTGAGTGGTGCTGGTGTGACTGGTGCTGGTGTGTGTGGTGCTGGTATGATTGGTGCTGGTGTGAGTGGTGCTGGTGTGAGTGATGCTGGTGTAAGTGGTACTGGTGTGAGTGATGCTGGTGTGTGAGTGGTGTTGGTGTGACTGGTGCTGGTGTGAGTGGTGTTGGTGTGACTGGTGCTGGTGTGAGTGGTGCTGGTGTGAGTGGTGCTGGTGTGTGTGGTGCTGGTGTGAGTGGTGCTGGTGTGAGTGATGCTTGTGTGAGTGGTGCTGGTGTGACTGGTGCTGGTGTGACTGGTGCTGGTGTGTGTGGTGCTGGTGTGAGTGGTGCTGGTGTGTGTGGTGCTGGTGTGACTGGTGCTGGTGTGTGTGGTGCTGGTGTGAGTGGTACTGATGTGAGTGATGCTAGTGTGTGTGGTGCTGGTGTGACTGGTGCTGGTGTGTGTGGTGTTGGTGTGAGTGGTGCTGGTGTGTGTGGTGCTGGTGTGACTGGTGCTGGTGTGAGTGATGTTGGTGTGAGTGATGTTGGTGTGAGTGATGCTAGTGTGTGTGGTGCTAGTGTGACTGGTGTTGGTGTGTGTGGTGCTGGTGTGTGTGGTGCTGGTGTGAGTGGTGCTGGTGTGACTGGTGCTGGTGTGTGTGGTGCTGGTGTGTGTGGTGCTGGTGTTACTGGTGCTGGTGTGACTGGTGCTGGTGTGTGTGGTGCTGGTGTGTGTGGTGCTGGTGTGAGTGGTACTGGTGTGAGTGATGCTAGTGTGTGTGGTGCTGGTGTGACTGGTGTTGGTGTGTGTGGTGCTGGTGTGTGTGGTGCTAGTGTGTGTGGTGCTGGTGTGAGTGGTGCTGGTGTGAGTGGTGCTGGTGTGACTGGTGCTGGTGTGTGTGGTGCTGGTGTGTGTGGTGCTGGTGTGAGTGGTACTGGTGTGAGTGGTGCTGGTGTGACTGGTGCTGGTGTGTGTGGTGCTGGTGTGTGTGGTGCTGGTGTGACTGGTGCTGGTGTGTGTGGTGCTGGTATGATTGGTGCTGGTGTGAGTGGTACTGGTGTGACTGGTGCTGGTGTGTGTGGTGCTGGTGTGTGTGGTGCTGGTGTGTGTGGTGCTGGTGTGACTGGTGCTGGTGTGTGTGGTGCTGGTATGATTGGTGCTGGTGTGAGTGATGTTGGTGTGAGTGATGTTGGTGTGAGTGATGCTAGTGTGTGTGGTGCTGGTGTGACTGGTGTTGGTGTGTGTGGTGCTGGTGTGTGTGGTGCTGGTGTGAGTGGTGCTGGTGTGAGTGGTGCTGGTGTGAGTGGTGCTGGTGTGTGTGGTGCTGGTGTGTGTGGTGCTGGTGTTACTGGTGCTGGTGTGACTGGTGCTGGTGTGTGTGGTGCTGGTGTGTGTGGTGCTGGTGTGAGTGGTACTGGTGTGAGTGATGCTAGTGTGTGTGGTGCTGGTGTGACTGGTGTTGGTGTGTGTGGTGCTGGTATGTGTGGTGCTAGTGTGTGTGGTGCTGGTGTGTGTGGTGCTGGTGTGAGTGGTGCTGGTGTGTGTGGTGCTGGTGTGTGTGATGCTGGTGTGAGTGGTGCTGGTGTGACTGGTGCTGGTGTGTGTGGTGCTGGTGTGAGTGGTGCTGGTGTGAGTGGTGCTGGTGTGAGTGATGCTGGTGTGAGTGGTGCTGGTGTGACTGGTGCTGGTGTGTGTGGTGCTGGTGTGAGTGGTGCTGGTGTGACTGGTGCTGGTGTGACTGGTGCTGGTGTGTGTGGTGCTGGTGTGTGTGGTACTGGTGTGAGTGGTGCTGGTGTGAGTGGTGCTGGTGTGAGTGGTGCTGGTGTGACTGGTGCTGGTGTGTGTGGTGCTGGTGTGTGTGGTGCTGGTGTGTGTGGTGCTGGTGTTACTGGTGCTGGTGTGTGTGGTGCTGGTGTGTGTGGTGCTGGTGTGAGTGGTACTGGTGTGTGTGGTGCTAGTGTGAGTGATGCTAGTGTGTGTGGTGCTGGTGTGACTGGTGCTGGTGTGAGTGGTGCTGGTGTGACTGGTGCTGGTGTGTGTGGTGCTGGTGTGTGTGGTGCTGGTGTGAGTGGTACTGGTGTGACTGGTGCTGGTGTGTGTGGTGCTGGTGTGTGTGGTGCTGGTATGATTGGTGCTGGTGTGAGTGGTACTGGTGTGAGTGATGCTAGTGTGTGTGGTGCTGGTGTGACTGGTGCTGGTGTGTGTGGTGTTGGTGTGAGTGGTGCTGGTGTGTGTGGTGCTGGTGTGACTGGTGCTGGTGTGAGTGATGTTGGTGTGAGTGATGTTGGTGTGAGTGATGCTAGTGTGTGTGGTGCTGGTGTGACTGGTGTTGGTGTGTGTGGTGCTGGTGTGTGTGGTGCTGGTGTGAGTGGTGCTGGTGTGAGTGGTGCTGGTGTGACTGGTGCTGGTGTGTGTGGTGCTGGTGTTACTGGTGCTGGTGTGACTGGTGCTGGTGTGTGTGGTGCTGGTGTGTGTGGTGCTGGTGTGAGTGGTACTGGTGTGAGTGGTGCTGGTGTGACTGGTGCTGGTGTGTGTGGTGCTGGTGTGTGTGGTGCTGGTGTGACTGGTGCTGGTGTGAGTGGTACTGGTGTGAGTGGTGCTGGTGTGAGTGGTACTGGTGTGAGTGGTGCTGGTGTGACTGGTGCTGGTGTGTGTGGTGCTGGTATGATTGGTGCTGGTGTGAGTGGTACTGGTGTGAGTGGTGCTGGTGTGACTGGTGTTGGTGTGACTGGTGCTGGTGTGTGTGGTGTTGGTGTGACTGGTCCTGGTGTGAGTGGTGCTGGTGTGACTGGTGCTGGTGTGAGTGGTGCTGGTGTGAGTGGTGCTGGTGTGTGTGGTGCTGGTGTGTGTGATGCTGGTGTGAGTGATGCTGGTGTGAGTGGTGCTGGTGTGACTGGTGCTGGTGTGAGTGGTGCTGGTGTGAGTGGTGCTGGTGTGTGTGGTGCTGGTGTGAGTGATGCTGGTGTGAGTGGTGCTGGTGTGACTGGTGCTGGTGTGTGTGGTGCTGGTGTGAGTGGTGCTGGTGTGTGTGGTGCTGGTGTGAGTGGTACTGGTGTGAGTGATGCTAGTGTGTGTGGTGCTGGTGTGACTGGTGTTGGTGTGTGTGGTGCTAGTGTGTGTGGTGCTGGTGTGAGTGGTGCTGGTGTGAGTGGTGCTGGTGTGTGTGGTGCTGGTGTGAGTGGTGCTGGTGTGTGTGGTGCTGGTGTGAGTGATGCTGGTGTGAGTGGTGCTGGTGTGACTGGTGCTGGTGTGTGTGGTGCTGGTGTGAGTGGTGCTGGTGTGTGTGGTGCTGGTGTGACTGGTGCTGGTGTGTGTGGTGCTGGTGTGAGTGGTACTGGTGTGAGTGATGCTAGTGTGTGTGGTGCTGGTGTGACTGGTGCTGGTGTGTGTGGTGCTGGTGTGTGTGGTGCTGGTGTGAGTGGTGCTGGTGTGACTGGTGCTGGTGTGAGTGATGTTGGTGTGAGTGATGTTGGTGTGAGTGATGCTAGTGTGTGTGGTGCTGGTGTGACTGGTGTTGGTGTGTGTGGTGCTGGTGTGAGTGGTGCTGGTGTGAGTGGTGCTGGTGTGTGTGGTGCTGGTGTGTGTGGTGCTAGTGTGTGTGGTGCTGGTGTGAGTGGTGCTGGTGTGAGTGGTGTTGGTGTGTGTGGTGCTGGTGTGACTGGTGCTGGTGTGAGTGGTACTGGTGTGACTGGTGCTGGTGTGTGTGGTGCTGGTGTGTGTGGTGCTGGTGTGACTGGTGCTGGTGTGAGTGGTGCTGGTGTGTGTGGTGCTGGTGTGTGTGGTGCTGGTGTGAGTGGTGCTGGTGTGACTGGTGCTTATGTGAGTGGTATTGGTGTTACTGGTGCTGGTGTGACTGGTGCTGGTGTGTGTGGTGCTGGTGTGTGTGGTGCTGGTGTGAGTGGTACTGGTGTGAGTGGTGCTGGTGTGACTGGTGCTGGTGTGACTGGTGCTGGTGTGAGTGGTGCTGGTGTGAGTGGTGCTAGTGTGAGTGGTGCTGGTGTGACTGGTGCTGGTATGTGTGGTGCTGGTGTGAGTGGTGCTGGTGTGTGTGGTGCTGGTGTGACTGGTGCTGGTGTGAGTGGTACTGGTGTGAGTGATGCTAGTGTGTGTGGTGCTGGTGTGACTGGTGCTGGTGTGTGTGGTGCTGGTGTGAGTGGTGCTGGTGTGTGTGGTGCTGGTGTGACTGGTGCTGGTGTGAGTGATGTTGGTGTGAGTGATGTTGGTGTGAGTGATGCTAGTGTGTGTGGTGCTGGTGTGACTGGTGTTGGTGTGTGTGGTGCTGGTGTGACTGGTGCTGGTGTGTGTGGTGCTGGTGTGTGTGGTGCTGGTGTGAGTGGTGCTGGTGTGAGTGGTGTTGGTGTGTGTGGTGCTGGTGTGAGTGGTGCTGGTGTGTGTGGTGCTGGTGTGACTGGTGCTGGTGTGTGTGGTGCTGGTGTGACTGGTGCTGGTGTGAGTGGTACTGGTGTGAGTGGTGTTGGTGTGACTGGTGCTGGTGTGAGTGGTACTGGTGTGAGTGGTGCTGGTGTGACTGGTGCTGGTGTGTGTGGTGCTGGTGTGTGTGGTGCTGGTGTGTGTGGTACTGGTGTGAGTGGTGCTGGTGTGACTGGTGCTGGTGTGTGTGGTGCTGGTGTGTGTGGTGCTGGTGTGACTGGTGCTGGTGTGAGTGGTACTGGTGTGAGTGGTGTTGGTGTGAGTGGTGCTGTTGTGAGTGGTGTTGGTGTGTGTGGTGCTGGTGTGTGTGGTGCTGGTGTGTGTGGTGCTGGTGTGAGTGGTGCTGGTGTGACTGGTGCTGGTGTGAGTGGTACTGGTGTGAGTGGTGCTGGTGTGAGTGGTGCTAGTGTGAGTGGTGCTGGTGTGTGTGGTGCTGGTGTGAGTGGTGCTGGTGTGTGTGGTGCTGGTGTGACTGGTGCTGGTGTGACTGGTGCTAGTGTGTGTGGTGCTGGTGTGAGTGGTGCTGGTGTAAGTGGTGCTGGTGTAAGTGGTGCTGGTGTGACTGGTGTTGGTGTGAGTGATGCTGGTGTGACTGGTGCTGGTGTGTGGTACTGGTGTGACTGGTGCTGGTGTGAGTGGTGTTGGTGTGTGGTACTGGTGTGATTGGTGCTGGTGTGAGTGGTGTTGGTGTGAGTGGTGCTGGTGTGTGTGGTGGTGGTGTGAGTGGTACTGGTGTGAGTGGTGCTGGTGTGACTGGTGCTGGTGTGAGTGGTGTTGGTGTGAGTGGTGCTGGTGTGAGTGGTGCTGGTGTGAGTGGTACTGGTGTGAGTGGTGCTGGTGTGACTGGTGCTGGTGTGAGTGGTGCTGGTGTGAGTGGTGTTGGTGTGTGTGGTGCTGGTGTGAGTGGTGCTGGTGTGTGTGGTGCTGGTGTGACTGGTGCTGGTGTGTGTGGTGCTGGTGTGACTGGTGCTGGTGTGAGTGGTACTGGTGTGAGTGGTGTTGGTGTGACTGGTGCTGGTGTGAGTGGTACTGGTGTGAGTGGTGCTGGTGTGACTGGTGCTGGTGTGTGTGGTGCTGGTGTGTGTGGTGCTGGTGTGTGTGGTACTGGTGTGAGTGGTGCTGGTGTGACTGGTGCTGGTGTGTGTGGTGCTGGTGTGTGTGGTGCTGGTGTGACTGGTGCTGGTGTGAGTGGTACTGGTGTGAGTGGTGTTGGTGTGAGTGGTGCTGTTGTGAGTGGTGTTGGTGTGTGTGGTGCTGGTGTGTGTGGTGCTGGTGTGTGTGGTGCTGGTGTGAGTGGTGCTGGTGTGACTGGTGCTGGTGTGAGTGGTACTGGTGTGAGTGGTGCTGGTGTGAGTGGTGCTAGTGTGAGTGGTGCTGGTGTGTGTGGTGCTGGTGTGAGTGGTGCTGGTGTGTGTGGTGCTGGTGTGACTGGTGCTGGTGTGACTGGTGCTAGTGTGTGTGGTGCTGGTGTGAGTGGTGCTGGTGTGAGTGGTGCTGGTGTAAGTGGTGCTGGTGTGACTGGTGTTGGTGTGAGTGATGCTGGTGTGACTGGTGCTGGTGTGTGGTACTGGTGTGACTGGTGCTGGTGTGACTGGTGCTGGTGTGAGTGGTGTTGGTGTGTGGTACTGGTGTGATTGGTGCTGGTGTGAGTGGTGTTGGTGTGAGTGGTGCTGGTGTGTGTGGTGGTGGTGTGAGTGGTACTGGTGTGAGTGGTGCTGGTGTGACTGGTGCTGGTGTGAGTGGTGTTGGTGTGAGTGGTGCTGGTGTGAGTGGTGCTGGTGTGAGTGGTACTGGTGTGAGTGGTGCTGGTGTGACTGGTGCTGGTGTGAGTGGTGCTGGTGTGAGTGGTGCTGGTGTGTGTGGTGCTGGTGTGTGTGGTGCTGGTGTGTGTGGTGCTGGTGTGACTGGTGCTGGTGTGAGTGGTGCTGGTGTGAGTGGTGCTGGTGTGAGTGGTGTTGGTGTGTGTGGTGCTGGTGTGTGTGGTGCTGGTGTGACTGGTGCTGGTGTAAGTGGTACTGGTGTGAGTGGTGCTGGTGTGACTGGTGCTGGTGTGACTGGTGCTGGTGTGAGTGGTGTTGGTGTGTGTGGTGCTGGTGTGAGTGGTGCTGGTGTGAGTGGTGCTAGTGTGTGTGGTGCTGGTGTGTGTGGTGTTGGTGTGTGTGGTGCTGGTGTGAGTGGTGCTGGTGTGAGTGGTGCTGGTGTGTGTGGTGCTGGTGTAAGTGGTACTGGTGTGAGTGGTGCTGGTGTGAGTGGTGCTGGTGTGAGTGGTGTTGGTGTGTGTGGTGCTGGTGTGTGTGGTGCTGGTGTGTGTGGTGCTGGTGTGACTGGTGCTGGTGTAAGTGGTACTGGTGTGAGTGGTGCTGGTGTGACTGGTGCTGGTGTGAGTGGTGCTGGTGTGTGTGGTGCTGGTGTGAGTGGTGCTGGTGTGAGTGGTGCTGGTGTGACTGGTGCTGGTGTGTGTGGTGCTGGTGTGACTGGTGCTGGTGTAAGTGGTACTGGTGTGAGTGGTGCTGGTGTGAGTGGTGCTGGTGTGTGTGGTGCTGGTGTGACTGGTGCTGGTGTGAGTGATGCTGGTGTGAGTGATGATAGTGTGTGTGGTGCTGGTGTGACTGGTGCTGGTGTGCTAACACATATTTTCCATGGTTGTTAACATTATATAAAACTATTAAAATAATTAACATTTTTATAAAGTGAAAGATGAAAAACTAAATGAGCAAAAAACTGAAACCAATCAAAACATTTGTGACAATAATTTAAATAATGAAACATGTAATAAGATATTTTTTCATGGTGAATAATCATTGGGCCTTAAAGGAGTCTGTGATTCTGACTCAATAAATCTGAATACTCTGCTGTGTCTACTTCATAGAAAATACAATAAAAATAAGTAAAAACGAAACTTAAAAACCTCGTACAGCTATATATGTGCATTACTATATTAATGTCATATGTTAAAAGAACATTTTTAACAGATGGAATTTGAAATCTGAAGTAAATGCTAGAATTTGAATTTGATTTCCCTCCTGTCAGATTTCTATAGAAAGATATCTAATATTCCCCTTAATTTCAGAGCACAATAGGAACATTATTTATTATTAAGTTTTACTGAGCTCTTAAAAGTCGGTGGTCTGGGAGAAAGGAAGAGAGGCAGATTGTTACTGAATCCCATATACAGAAGGTCAGTGTGTTAGCCTAGTTCTATGATGGACTACATGGATTTAAATGAAGTGAAGTAGTCATGGAAAATATTACTGCATTCTTTCCCACAGATTGTCAGATTGTTGACATCTCAGTTGGAAGTGACATACAGTCTTTATATACTGAAACTTGACATATTTGGGCAAACAATTTTTTGTGGTTCAAAAGAAAGATGGAAAGAGGCGGGTTACAATTATTAATGATTTTGATTAATGACTCCATTTTTGTGGCTTCTTTTAGTTGGATATATTGATATTTACAGTATGTGAATATCATGACATAAGTGAGATATTCAATACAGTGTTATTGAAATGAAATGCTTTTTTGTTTATACAAAACACAGAATTGTTCAATGTTGCACTATTAGCAGATATAGAGATCTGTCATTATTATTAAACATTTGATTTGGTTTCTGCTAGTCAATTAAGGTGGTTGATAGTGTTGTATTTATAGTACCGGTAATTCTGAGGTTCGAAATTTTGTCCATAAAAGGTATGTTTTTAATGTCTAGCTCTTGGGTAAATAAGTCTTTGATCCCCAACCAAGGTGTGTTAAAATCAATGTTTGATTGATTGATGTATAGTAACTGGTGAAAAAATAAATAAATGGAGCCCCTATTCCTCCAAGATGTTTTGTTTCTTGCTAAATTAGTAATTTAATTTTGGGGGTGTCTTTTCAGCACAATTTGGTGATTGTACAGTCAGGAGCAAAGAATGAGCTATTAAATTGAAAGATGGGAACAATACACATGTTGATTGTGAATATTTAATTAATTATATTGGTAATTGGAATTCCATCTCTCCACATTTCCTTGTAGTAAATGTAATATGTGTTAATCATTTAAATGTAGTGTAATGTGGATTCCAAAATTCTTAATTTTACATTTACATTTATGGCATTTAGCAGACGCTCTTATCCAGAGCGACTTACAAAAGTGCTACGTAGTTGCTTGGAATCTCCAAGGTAGTATAGATAGTCCTAACACAAGGTACTCTAAGCTGGAAAAAACCACTGTGCAAGAAGGGGTTAGAAATGTTTGTAAAATTCTGCTAAGTATCTACCCAGTCCTGATGATTAAATTAGATTAGATTATTAGATAAACAGTCAGTGGAAAGAGTGCTTTAGATATTTCTACCAAGTATAAAGATTTATCTATTGATTGTGTTAGTACTTCAATTAGTTTAGGTTGGGGAACACTCAGAAATATTTGTTATTCATATGGTGAACTTGTTCTGTCTGCTGAATAAGATTGTGAATACAAATGCCTAAATGAATGATTAATTATGGAGAGGGTCTGGGTTATTTGGCCTCAGTGAATTGTGTGATTTCTATGTTTTGTTTTTCTAATACTTATCCAGTTCAACTCCCAACTTCTAAATGGTGCTGTTGAAGAGTGGTGTATTCCATTTTCAAGCTGGTCATATGGTTGATGTTTTATTTTAAGGAGATCTTTGATAGCTCCCTCTGTGGGTGTTTGAGAGCTCAGGGGTCCAATCTCTTCACCTCATTTTGTAATATTTGCTCTTTTTTTTAATATGTTTTTGCTTTTTTGACTGCAGTATCTTTCTCAAAATAACAGCATTAGCTCTTACCCAGCATGCATATGTTTTACACCTGGCAGCTGATTGGTATTGATTAATGATACACACTCAGGTTTTAAAATAGCTAGAAGATTCATGACTGAAAGTAACACGAAATCTTCAACCTATCAACCTCTTCTGATAGGAGTCTGACATTTTGGTCACTAGCTTAGAGTTTTTCATAGGAAACTCTGGATTAAACAGAACGTGGGTCTCTCCACTTTTTTTCCAGTGGATAAATGCAAAACACAATGTAATACAAAAAAGCATTGCAGGAATACAAGTAAAATGTTGTTGCACAACATAAGAACTGCATTTTTTGTGGTCAACATGAGTGCTTATTTTGTCCTGCAGAGAGAGGCACACTTACTGGTATAATTCCAACTCACATTAATCTTACATACTTACTCCCACACAAAAATATAGCATGTATGTTATTTCCTTGAAAGACAAGAGAAGAATTTTAATTCTGCGACAAGCTGTCAAACAGTAAAGACGAAATACTACACAAGATTGAGCATACATTAATCAGTGTTTTGAGTTTTATAATTTTAGTGTGTCTTATTTGACAAGAGTTCAGTTTTTTTTTAAGTTGCATTAGCTTTGAGGGTTTCACTAAATATATATGCTGGATGACTGTACTACACAAGTCCAAGTTCACAAACCAATAATAATATTTGACAGATGACAAATCCCACAGAGAATCAATGTAACCAGTGTTTTAGAATTCACACAATAAGCCTTAATTTTGACCAGGGGTTTTTTTGGGGTGTTTACATATCACAGTGGACTGTGCTGTACTGATGCACTAGAACTAGGCTGATTGCTGTCTTGTCTAGTGGTGGACAGTATGGTGATACTGTTGTGATCAATCACATCTGAATGTGCACAAGACATTGTGTGTATTGTCACCTGCATGTATCAAATAAAATACACCCCAGTAGATTTAGACCAATTGTAGAGAATCCGTCAGTGCTGTTACACTACAAAATTCAATTTACTTAGATACATTTATCACTTGTTTATTTTTCTTTTGATTTAAAACTAAAGTTATCATGTCATATCATTTTTCCTAGCATTTTAATATATTGCACAACTGTTAGTTGGGTGCTATGCCAACACTGAAGCAAACCAGAAAATTTTGATTACTGTGTTGTGCAAAAAAGCAATAAAACAAGAGACAGATCAGATCACTGAGCACAGCCATGTATGAAGAATAGACCTCATTTTATACACATTCAAAAGTGACTGGAATCCAGTGCTGCCTTAACATTAGTGCAAACAGAGGTGACACTATGTGATATTTTCCATGCCCCATACTGACCACCCCCAGCGTCCAGCAGCCTTCGTTTTTGTTTGCTTTTGCACAAACAAACGGGGGCCGCTGTGGCCTAAAGGTTAGAAACTTGTGCTTGTAAGGTCAGCCGTTCAAGCCCCATGACCAGTAGCTGTGACTGAAGACTCATGGCTGCCCCCCTACTGTCCAGGCGCTGGTGTGTGTGCTCACTCTGTACACTTCAACATGAAGGCTTCACTGGAGATTTCTTGGTGAATGCATGTTTGACTTATTCATTATGTGCAAAGCAGCCTGTATGATTGCACAATGTGAGGCAGGATGCACACAACCTGGCATCAGTTGCAGCCTACACTTCCTTTGCAGAGATGTAGAGTAACGAAGTAGAACTACTTCACTACTGTACTTAAGTACTAAAATGCTGTATCTCTACTTTACTGGAGTATTATTTTTTTCTCCTACTTCCACTTTTACTTCACTACATATTTTCCATCAGTTTAATACTTTTACTCTGATACATTTTTTACATGCTGTATAGTTACTCGTTACAATTATAAACATGTTAGCTGCCGCTGTCACCGGGTCAAGCGATCAGGCTGTCTTATGAGAAAACTGCGCATGCTCCGGTCGCGTCTCGTTTACTCTGCTGCTGCCTTCACTGAACACTTGAGCTTCGTAATCTAGGTTCACTTGACAAGTAGTGACTGCACGACCTGCACGACCTCAAACAAAAGAAAGAAATGCAAAAGAGGAAAACTTGCAAAAACAAAATAGGAACGTAAAACGCAAAATATTTGCGATTTTTTTTTCTCGTCACCATTAAATTTGACTTCATAACTAATCATGTGCTCATTTGTATATTGTAGTGTTTTTATAGGGTGTGGGCATTTATTGGGGGTAAACGCAGGCCAATAGGCTCACCCTTAGAACCCGATGAATGGATTTTACGTCAAAAATACACCCTGTTTTCTCAGCTAAGTTAAGATTAACTTGTACTTTTGAGTCAAACCTATGACGTAGCAGGACATAGGTTATCTGTTTTTTGTGTACGAAGTGTTAAGCGCAGTTGTTTAAGTTGCTACTTGTTTTTACATACAGAACACTTGTATTTGTGGTATTTGACAGCTTTGATTTTTAAGTGATATATAAAAAATTGATAATCAAACTTTGACTGCTTTCTTTAATTAATACAAAACACAATACTTGTACTTTTTACTTTTAGTACTTGAGTAATACATTTTAGAATAAACTACTTGCAATACTTGAGTACAAAAAATGCTGAATACTTCTGTACTTCTACTTAAGTTTTTAAAGAACACTTCAACTTCTACTCAAGTCACTTTTTGAGTACTCAAGTATGGGTCTCTAATACTTTATACATGTCTGCCTGCTTGGCTGTTTGCCATAGCCTTACATTTACACTCTACATCTTTATTTTCCCTTTCGGTTCATTTCTATTCTCCAGCTCCAGTTCGGTTTATGAGGCTCTTCCTCTTTTACATGAGAGGACACCAAAGAAGAGAAAAGATCCTTTTCATATTTGTTGTGTAAGGTGATTTGATTAAGAAAGCAAAGTTGGAGCTATGTAATAAGTCTTTACAAAAAAAGGGCTGTGAAAATACGTAAAGGTGTATGTGATAGGTCAATCAATCAAACAGGTCTCAAAATGCTGTATCAGCAATGGTTCAGTATGTTTTATGGTTATTGTGTCATGTGTGTTAAACTGTAGGTTGAGCTACATGTGCATCTTGATGGTGCAATTCGAGTAGAGACCATCATAGATGTGGCCAAGTAAGTAATACTCCATTTATATGGTTATGGTTAGGGAGTGGACACCATGTCTTGTTTTCAAGGATATGTTTAACTAATTACCTAGTACTACAGTACATTGCATCATTTCTGTTACAAAAAAAAAAAAAAACTTTATATTTCCCTCAATATATGTTTGACCCAATAAAATTGGCCTGATGGCATACGTTTCAAGACAATTTTGAACAAATATATTAATCCAACCAATTGTTATTTTATCAATAAATTTAATACCAAAGCTTCAGGCAGAGTAATGTGAAGAAAAAACTACTAAAGCAATTAGCATGTTATTATTATGCCACGTGAGTGCCATCTCTTCAGACTCTCCTCTTTCTCTTGGCTGTGTTTCAGGAGACGGAATATTAAACTTCCTGCAGGCACAGTGGACGGGATGATAGACCTGTGTACGCTGTCTGAACCGGCAACCCTCACGCACTTCCTGGACAAGTTTAATCACTACATGCATGTCATTGCGTAAGTATTACCTCAAGCTAAGAAGGAAGAATTCCATACAGGAATGTTATGTAGAAATGAACGCTTTGCAGTTCTCGCAACCCCTTCACATAAAGTGCATTTTAACCGTAGACCTGCTTAAAACATTGTCTAAAGTGGGATTTTTGTACTAAGTAGATATAGTCTTTCGACTGGAAATCTGAATGTTCTTGGCACTTTACTGGCTTCTTCCACAACGAGACAGCGATCACGAAAGCTCCTTTTAGGCTATGACGGATATTCTTTTCGTTTTGACTCAACGAAAATTGATTGTGATGACATTGTGAAAGTCCCTGGGGTTTTTTCGTCTTGTGCTTTGCGGAGTTTGTGTTTTTTTTAAAGTATCAGAGGACATAGGAAGTAAAAGTTACATGTCAGTCCTCTGTCAGCACATCGGAACTTCTGCTCTCTGTTTGAGTATGGGAAGATGAAGGTGTACGTAATAAACCCACCACCGTGTGCTCGGTCCCTTAGTGGTTCCCCAGCACTGGTCCCAGAGTCTCACTGATCTGCAGATTTTAGTGCACGTTGGGGAAACATTCGATTGGCAGCGTTCAGCAGGACTGTTCCAGAGGCCAGCAGCTGCAGAACATAAATGCCATTACTTTTATCCTTCCATCTTCCCGTTGTGATCATGCACAGTAAACTATAAAAACAAACCCCAACTCTGCGTCTTGGTTGAAATCCATGTGTCATGCTAATGCTCTCAGAACTGCAGAGTTGTTAATGTGTCTTTATGCAAAATGAAAGAAAAACAGATTCAGAAAATGAAGCAGCCTGCTAATAAAATACTGCAACATTACGGATTAGAAGACCGTTGTTCTGGTATTAATTGTGTGTAAGTGTAAAGATATGAATATGCAGCGCCTTAGACACAGATGAATTTAGTTGGAAAGTGTATAAATTTTACAAGTTGATTTTTTTGGCTTGATTCCAGTCAGTTTTATATGCAGTTTTAGTTTTCTTGAAGCCTTGAATTAAACAAACTGCTTCCAAACATCTTCCAAATATGTTTCCACGCTATGTCCTGAGTACTCGATGTGAAGGGTCTTTACTAGAAGCCAGAGATGTGTTACAGTTACTCCAGGCTTCAGTAACATGGAAAATTTTACAGCTAAGCTTAACAAATGAAAACCACTTTCAATGGTAATGGGGATAATTTGTACTTTAGGTTTTTGGTCTGTTATGTAGCTGGTGTGGTTGGTTGTTTGTATTGTTATTGATCTGTGTATACCTAACACTGTACGTCACCATTAGGCCTTCCTCATCCGCCACCATCCTCATCGCTGTTGTGAATGGCAGTAACTTGGTCATTAAAAAAGACTTCAGTCACATTAGCACGTGTAGCGTGTAGGCTGTTGAGAGCGCTCATGCCAGCGTAGGCATGCTGGTAGCCCAGAACATCCAGCCCACTATTCAGTATCAGTTGAAAATCCATTCCAGCAGCTTAAGATAGGCTCAGCTGGACTGAACTGGTGTCAATCACCCACCATTAGGACATGACATGTACATGTTCATTGCGTATGGTTTTGTGTTTAATCCTCTGTTTTTTGCGGTAGGAATTGCCAAACATGTTTATATGATTTTGTGGATGATTGTGTTATAGTTATGCATTATTCCTTCTGTTTTTATGTCTGGATCATGTTGTGGTTACAGAGGTGACAAAGAAGCCATTAAGAGAATAGCCTATGAGTTTGTGGAGACCAAAGCCAATGAGGGAGTGATCTATGTAGAGGTGAGGTACAGCCCCCACTTCTTAGCCAACCGAAACGTGGAACCGATTCCGTGGGACCAGAACGAGTGAGACTTCCGCACTTTCATTCACTAATGCAAAATGTGGAAATATGTGAAATAATATGAGGTCGTGAACGAGTTTGTTAATTACACACAAATCACATATTTTTTTTATTGTGTGATTGTGTCATTGCACTCCAAGGAGTTTGACAAAGTAGTTGAGTGTACGCTTTATTATGATTGAGTTTTCATTTGTTTTCTGGCTACTCTGAGGCTTGACAGTCAAGCTATTTTTGACCTCATCCTCTTGCTGTTCACTGTGTCTGATCCTGTTGCCAGAGGTGATGTGACACCAGACGAAGTCGTGAAGCTTGTGAACCAGGGGTTGAAGGAGGGTGAGGAGGCATTCAAGACCAAAGCCAGGTCCATTCTGTGCTGCATGAGACACATGCCAAGTAATGTAACCTTACCCCCCCTCCCCCGATCTCTCTCTCTCTCTCTCTCTCTCTCTCTCTCTTTCTCACTATCTGTTTATCTCTCTCTTTTTTCCTTGCATGTACACCAGCTCCTTGCTCTTGGCCTTTGAACTCCATGACTACATTGCAGACGTTTCTACATTTCTATGCTAGCTCTTAATTACCTCTGGCTTTGGCTGCTTGCTGCATTTCATCACATGTTCTATACACACTTTCTCATGAGGTTCCTCAGCTTGTCTGCTGATGTAGGGACTTGAATGTGAAAGGAGGAGTCTGGAGATTTTGGATAGCTTGATTCTTAATGGTTTCCCTCTCATGTCACAAAATAGCAAAGATTGATTGCCTTTGTGTATGTTTTATATTCTTGTATTAAGACTTGAATTTATCAAGCACTTATTTAGTATTTTATCTCAGCCAGTGAGACCACTATATCCCAATTTAAATAGTTTGAAGTTTGAAGTTTGAAGAGACTGCACTGCAAACCCAGGGAGTTATCCATATTAAACTATGGACATATATTTTTGCTTCTACAGATGTTAATAATCTTCAGAATCATTTGCATGTCATGACATGTTCATGAAAGTATAGAGTAATGCATGAGGCTAAGCCCCTTAAGAATAGTGAATATTTAATTGATATGCAATGTGTTTCACATAGAATATCTATCTTACACTATGTTTCTAGTAAGTTGGTATTTGTAGGCCAATTCTTAGCAGCAGCAGGTGGGATTGACAGTTACCAATGTTCAGGTACACTTTCTTTCATCTCTGAAAGTACCCTGTACTCTAATGAATTATATGTGTGTTGTGTATGGTCTATACAGACTGGTCCATGGATGTTGTGGAACTGTGTAAGAAGTATCGGAACGATGGTGTGGTGGCCATCGATTTAGCAGGAGACGAATCTCTGAACTGCACAGCATATCCAGGACACTTAAAGGCATATGAGGTACACAGTGTCTGTTTCAGTGTTCACCGTAACCACTTCTGGCTTTGGCCAGAACCCAGTGATTGGTTTTCTGGGTGCAGATGAAGTATAATTTCTTGAAAAAGCTTTTGGAAAATCAATGGTGCTCCTCCTTCATGGATAAATATTCTTGTTATAGCCAAACTTTTACCCTCCTGGACTGATGTGTCAACTATTAGACAAAACCCATAAAAGACACTAATTAATCTTTATTAGGACTATTATAAAACCATAAGGTAATGTACTGAATCTTGTTAGCTAAGGAAAACACGTTTGTTATTGCAGGTTCTTATCTACCATGCATTCATTTATCCAAGGTCTCCTTTAGGTCCTGTATTCTTACATATGTAAGGTGACTCTGCAGTCATTTTTAGATCCACAATGTCTGCAGTCATCCACAAATTTCACAATCAACTACATAAGTGTGTTAAAATAAGATATTGTTTAACAAAACGAAATACTTACTCAGAAGGTTATTAAGATCTTTAATGTCTCACTAGCCTGCAGCGGGCCTGGTTAGAACAGGCATTAGTGGAATTAGTTTGAAGCACTACAAACCTCCTTATTTTTCCTTATTATTTCAGGACCTTGCATGTTTTACCCATATATGCTATACTGTTAAGAAAACAGTCATATTGTATATCAAAAGTAACAATATTGCATGTAGTTTGTTTGCTCATTTATTTGTCTTTCCTTGGAATTTGAGACGCTAATTTACGTGCTAATTTGTGCTCATTTACATGTACTGCTTTGTTACATAAGGATCAAGAAAGCAGGTTGTGGACACATATAGTGAGGGTGGTGCCTGAATGCAGATTGCGCAGTTGTCAACTTTGTGTGCTTAACGGATTCTATTATCAACAGGAAGCGATCCGCAGTAACATCCACAGAACGGTGCACGCAGGAGAGGTGGGCCCCCCATCTGTGGTGAGAGAGGTGAGCTTTCCTCTGCTCGCGGATCATATTTACTGCTTCCTGAACCCCAAGCATACCGCGACCATCAGATATGAACATGAACAGAAAATGCCCCAGAAGCACACTGTTTCAACTTCAACTACTCTCAGTGTGTGTGTGTGTGTGTGTGTGTGTGTGTGTGTGTGTGTGTGTGTGTGTGTGTGTGTGTGTGTGTGTGTGTGTGTGTGTGTGTGTGTATTATCAGAATGTAGAAGTCCAACATGCTGTAAATAGCTATAAGCACAGAGTAATCTCCCAGTCTTGATTTGGAAATCTCTTAAGCTGGCAACCATCCCATCATAAGAGAATACTTTGACCATTCGGTAATGTGGAATTGTTGCAAGTTTCCTTTTCTGGGTGGGGCAAAGTTCTGTTTTTCCAGAAGCAGCTGTACTGGATGGGAGTCTCTGAAACGTGGCTATGATGCTTTTACCGTGTTTCTGCAGGCTGTGGAGGTTCTTAAAGCTGAGCGTATCGGACATGGCTATCACACAGTTGAGGACCAACATCTGTACAATCAGCTGCTGCAGAGCAATATGCATTTTGAGGTACGAATGCTGGAACTCGCCGGTCTTCTTGTTTATGATGTAGGTCTATCCACATTATGTTTAAATTGCTTAAAATGTAGATATCACATTCAGAGGATACAGATAAATGCACGTGATCTGGTAATACTGCCATCTGGTGGTGAGCTACAAGTGTCTTTTACAAACTGCAAACGCCACGTTGGCGATTATGATAAAAATCAGGTAGACAAGCATTTTGGCTTCTAGTGTTCAACTATACATTGAAATGGGCAGAACATGTAACCAACTTTGACATAAAAATCTCATTGGGAACTCTCCTGGTTAAATAAAGGTTATAATAATAACAACAGTAATAATAATACTATACTTCCACTTAATGGTTCCAGGAACGGATAATGAGTTTTCATTGCTTCAGTACCCTGCACAGATCATAACCCTATGAAGCATCTCTGATACGGGGAGGATGCCCAAACCACAGACAACTTCAGTCTGCAAAAACTATTCATGCAAAGGCAAATTTAAACTGTGTGAAAGGCCAGATGAGGCACCACGGGGCTAGATAGGTTGACCTAAAACGATCAGTGCAGTGTAATTGTGTTATTGTTTGATTGTTGTGTGATTTAAATGTTAAATCAGAATACGGTGTGGTACTTAAGCTGTTGGCTCATATACACATACGTGGATGTTGTCTTAGACGTGCCCAGTCTCCAGTAAACTGACAGGAGCCTGTCACCCTGATTTCAGTAAGCACCCACTCAACAGGTAAGGATCTGACCATTACTGACTGAGAGACTGTGCAGTTCAAGTACATTTACATTTACATTTAGGGCATTTAGCAGACGCTCTTATCCAGACTGACTTACAAAATGCTTTGCGGTCTGCTCATAGAATGCATCCTAGAATGCATCAAGATACCCTTGAATCAGATTACTACTAAACTACAGGAATCAATGCCAATACCTTGTATTATAAATTAACAAAGGCTCAAACATAATCTACTGCAATTAAAAACTGATACCTAGAAGAAGTGCTAATAACCATAGGTTCACAAGTAACATAACTAACATATCAGTTACTATGACAATAAAATAATTATACTCTATTTCTATAACACTTGATAGCTATAATTGCATTGAACTGGCTTGTGCTCAGGGAAAATTCAGTCAATGGAAAATTCATTCATGTGACAATTTTCACTATAGCATGCCTTTTTCATGGCCTTAAGTGCCTGCCAACAGCAAACAATCTCTACTGAAATTCATGTTGGAAGTATCTGTGTGGCCCTTCAGACACTGTGGAGTAAAAGCATGTGTGACCATGCAGGTGACTAATCTCTGCTGCGTATAGTCCGGTGATATTCATCACATAAATAACGAGGCTTGAAATTGGTGATGGCTGCCTGCAGCATGTGAAAAGCCCCGAGTCCATGTGACAGACCGCAGGGCAGCACACTTGGCCAAGATCTGTCAGTATTTGTGAACTTATTAATGAATACATGAAGTGTGGAAGACCTGGCAACAGGCCTTGGCCTTTGAAAATGGTTTGGAAAATGTAAAATCAAAAGTTTGCTATTTGGATTCAAATTCTTTATTTCTGCACTGCTTTAGTGTAAATCACTGGGACGCCTCTCCAGGTCATCTCGGCTAAGTCCCGCTTCTCTGTGCAGGTTCAAGGAAGACAAGGCTAACTACTCCCTCAACACAGATGACCCACTGATCTTCAACTCCACTTTAGAATCAGATTACCAGACCGTAAAGAAGTACATGGGTTTCACTGAGGATGAGTTTATTAGAGTGGTGAGAAAAGATTTTTCTTTTTTAACAAAGTGTATTATGTATTGTGTAATGAGTCTGGGACCAAAGTGATGGTTTATCAGTGAAAATTGTTGCTTCTTCAATATAGCCAATATATATTAGAAGTTAAGAAATACAAAAAATTATTCATTTAATTTATAGCAAAATGAGTTATTTAACATTGCATCCATTTGTAAAAGAGCGTTGAATGAATCTATCTGTTTGGCAGAACATAAATGCAGCAAAATCCTGCTTCTTGCCTGAGAAGGAGAAGCAGGCCCTTCTGGAGGAGCTGTACGAGGCCTACGGCATGGTGAAGAATACCGGCTTCTAGACACACCTCAGAAAACGTCTTTCAAACATGAACGCGAATCTTTCCAGTTTACCTCAGCAACATGGACGCCCCTCTACTCTCAGAGAGTGATGGGTCCCTCTTTCAAAGTTTACCATGCAGTACCATGAGTACTACTTTTATTTTCTTAGCAAAGCAGCATTTGTAAATCATGTAGTGAAATATGTGACCGAATAAATTGCTTATTAATGGGTCACCACTTATATATGAAAGGGACCCAGCAATTAACAGATATGTGGGCATAAATATGAAATCTGGGCATCTTGGTTTAGGTTAGGGTTAGCGTTTTTACTTAGGGCTGAGCAAACCAATTTCTGCCATGTCAAGCACTTACCAATCATGTTTCTGCCCTTTAGCTGCAGTCCCCACAGCACTTCCAAGGAATTGAGTTAAATTCTGAACAAATGTATCTTATTACAATTAAAGGCATCACTTAGCAAAATAAATACAAATGGAAAGGCAGTATATACGGTACTTTGTAATATGCAGTTAGTAATATGCAAATGAATGAGCCCTCATATTTGGTGGTTACTGGCTTTTAATTCTTATTAGGCATGCTAGCACTTAATTGAAATGTTTCTTTAAGCTAAATATAAGTGAATTTTCCAAATGGGTAAGTACTGCAGTATATTAAAGCAGTTTACCAGTTTACTGTGAAAAGGGAGTTTTGAGATAAATAGTATTACTTTTTCTTGAGCATGATGTAAATAAATAATGTGTAACTGGCATTAAAATTCATTAAGCAATGTTCTCTGTGAACATCTGGCATGGCATAGACATGTAAACCACTGTTATATACGTAAAAGATGTGAAATTTATGCCTAGGGCAAATACTTTTTGAAACACATTGACTAGCCGCTTCATTAACACCCGTATACACCCGTATACACCCGTATACACCCGTATACTTTGACCATACACTCCGCAGATATAAAAGTGCTTATATAAGTCTTTGCAATTTATAAGTATACAATACATTTATCATTTAAAATTATAGCCCATATGTCGACATGCACATGTTTTGTCTGAAATTCAGCTACAGGGGCTAACAGACTGTACTAATAAGGTAGGATTTTCTAAGTCACTAGTGAGGTTTTATTTGATTGCAATGACTACAATTCAGTGAGTCATGTGGACATCTCTAGTGCCTATGTAATCCAAATCACCTGAACTCCTTTTGTGTGTATGCCATGTTGAACTGCTTGCCTCACACTCCTGTTTAAAATACTCTGGTAAAATAGCATTAATACTACAAAACCACTTTTGTCATTATCCACATATTGTGCCTGTCTGTCTTTTTAACTGATGTATTGTTCTTCCTTGTCTCAACAGCAGGAGGCAGACTGCACATCATGTAGTGACTAATGCATATCTGAGCATATTATGCTTGAATGCCATTCAGTTAAATTTGTAAAATTACATCACTACATTTAAAATGTTTTTTTTTTTTACATTTTTAAGGTGTAAATGAGAGCAGGGTGAAAAGGCTATGGAGCTGTGCCCTATTTCAAAATAGCAGTAGTGCTGACAACAGTAGATTTTATGTGAGTGACCGTGTTCAACTGATTCTTGCTCTATCCTTTAATGATGATCTCTGTTTGATGGTGCTTTTTGGAAACCCAACCCTGGTCTTTTAAAAATGCCATTAAGATCCCACATGGTGTAGTGAAATAGCAATACAAATTATTTTGAACCTTTGTAGTGTCATTATTTTATGGTGAGTTCATGAAAATATGGCATTTAATTGCTTATTTTAGATGATGATGAATACTCAGGGCTCTCACACACATGCTGTGGTCTGAATACTCAACTCTCACACACATGCTATGGTTTCGATACTCAACTCATACACATGCTGTGGCCTGAATACTCAGCTCTCACACTTGCTGTGGTTTGAACTGCTAATTCGAAAGTATGGTATGACAGTTCAGTTTGACCAAAACAGACAGTCTTAGGCGTGTTAGGTTCTCTGTTTAAAGTATACTGTACTCCTTTAAGGAATTCAAGCTTTATGAGAGAGTTCAGTCTCATTACTGTTAGCTCTTCATACATCAATAGTAAACAATGCATCAATAACCACTTCTCGTGATACATCAGTACAGAATAAGAATCAAAAAGGGTTTTATATCATTAATAGAACAAGAGCACACAGATCAAGGGTGTTAATGCAGCCTCAAAACTCCTTTATAATTACTGGTAGTGTCAGATTCTGGCAGCAAAGCTCCCTTCACATGTGTAATTACATGTTCCACCTTTTACTCTGCAATTATGAACTTGATGTAAACAACTTGAAAACAGAAATTCACTCCACAGCCACACAGGAAGCAATATTCTTTATCATATCTCATTAAGAAAATGACATCTCAAGGCACATGTTTATCAAATGATAAATATGAATATACTGTACTTCCATATACTTCTTATACAATTGCTTTGTACCACGTATTTCTGTAGTGTGAGCACATTACCATATGCAACACATTAAGCACAATAATAATGTCATTTCCATTTATTCTGAGGTACTTACAATACAAAAAGAAAAATTCAAGGTGGGCAAAATTTTAGTGGGCAAAAGCTTTAACTCATACTATATAAATATTGTTAATTATGTTACATACACTTTATATAAGTATATAATGTATAGAAACAGATCTATTGACCTCGGGGAATATGAGGAAATAAATAGCACTCTGTCCGTTCATAACTACACCTGTTATAGTAAAAAAATATGTCAAACTGAACTTTCCACAGCATACATCATAAACAGCTGTGTTTGCTTCTTCTTGGTTTGATAGCATAAACAATTTCAGAGATTCATATTTCCAATAATTCATGAATTCAGTATTAGAATGAAAAGGTATCAAAAAGCACAATGTTTCCTTTCAGGGGTGGCAATACAACCCCCTGTCAAATCTTTTTGGGCCTGCAAAATGGAGTCTGTAGTAGTAACAAATCCATCCCGTGTCTGCAGGACAGAGTCTCTAGAGTATATATCAGCACATGTCTACAGCATGGCTCTGTGGAGCAGCCTGGGACGACAGCTCCTCGTTTCTGCCTGTCTGACGAGGTGGTGATGATGGAGAAGGTGGCAGTGGTGGGTCGGGAGCTCCTCCGTCCTCCACTCTTGGTGCTCCATCTTTAAGATGCACTTTCCTTGCTCTGCTCCTGTTCAGGGCTCCCTGATGCCTCAGGGGGAGGAGTCCCAACAGCACCTGCCTCTGGAGCACAACGCCTTCGTTACACCAGCACATTTCTATTGGTATAGTTGTATTTTTGATGATTGTTTACACAGCACCGCTATCTGACAGGTACTGAATGAGAAGGAGTGTTTTTACAGCACCACTATCTGACAGGTACTGAATGAGAAGGAGTGTTTTTACAGCACCACTATCTGACAGGCACTGAATGAGAAGGAGTGTTTTTACAGCACCACTATCTGACAGGTACTGAATGAGAAGGAGTGTTTTTACAGCACCGCTATCTGACAGGTACTGAATGAGAAGGAGTGTTTTTACAGCACCGCTATCTGACAGGTACTAAATGAGAAGGAGTGATTTGCAAAAATATGAAATGAAATGTGCCATATTTTGTCAATTGTGATTTTTTCACCGCTTTTAACCCATCCGTGCAGTCAGAACACACACACACACACTAGTGATCACTAGGGTGCTGTGGATCACACGTGCCCAGAGCGGTGGATAGCCCTAGCCCAGTGCCCGGGGAGCAGTTGGGGTTAGGTGCCTTGCTCAAGGGCACCTCAGTCATGGCCTGTCTGGGAATCGAACCCACGACCTTCACATGACTGCCCATGTGAAGACATGTTCCATGTTTTGCACTGATTTAATATAAAAGCAAAACATTATTTGTAAAATTGCATTCCTTATTGCTTAAATATAAATCCATATTGTTCTCATGGTTGCTTATTCTTATTATTTAAGAAAAATTTGTTTTTATTAGGTTTTGTGCGAAATATGCCTGGGAGGGTCGTTAGCACATATCTGACAAAGTAGAACTAAGCCTCACTGTGAGGCCTTCAGTCGAAAACGGTTGTTGGGTAATTCCTGAAAAGATTATTATTAAGTGTTGAGACTGTGAGAAAGTTCATGAGTCATTATGAACAAGGAGTGGATATGGACTCGTTACACACATTATTAAAAACCAGTTATGTTTCCTTTCTTGAGTTCTAAAGGTCATCAACAAACCTGACAAAATCAACAGGGCGAGTCAAAAGACCCTTCATAAAAACTTCAACAGCAAGCTTAACAAAAACTATTCCAGGCAAATCTGGGTTTTTGCTCAGTCATTCACCATTCGCAGTGGTGGAACTGTTACCACATAGTTAGGAAACGGTTAAGGAAGTATGGATTGTTCCAAGCTCTGATCACCGAGGTCATGTGTGGTTGGGGTGACTGCAACTATTCAACCTCTCCTTCAACTCCATTGTGTTAAAGACATACTGACTAACAAAACTGGGCTACGCTCATCCAGAATCAAACATACATGAGAGAAGTGAGCATGAAAGACCATGCAATTGCTAGTAGTGAACAGGGCTAGTAACAACAACAACAATAACATTATCATTATTATTAAATGATCTGATTATCGCATTATCTGACCTGGTTGTTTTATAATATAATTTTGCTGTAACATTGTACATTTTTGTGGTGTCATTAAATAACAAGTAATTTGTAAAATAACTGGTTTTAATGTAACTTAGTTTGGGATTACTTCCTCCTCCTCTTCCATGATCTCTTCATGCATTTCACTTCTCCATTTTCCTTAGCCTACCATTGTGCAGTTTCAGAGCTAGCCTACCGTTCTCTTGAACTCCTACGTTTTCTTGTCTCTAGATTGTCTTTAGTGCCCTTTTTCTACTCTGTGCATGTAGCTGCGTTTCTTGACCGTCTTCCTCTTCATTCGTTGTTTTGTTTTTAAATTAAACCTGCTATAGTGTTGATCCACCTGTCTTGTCTTTACACGATGCTGTGGCGACCCCTATCAGACACTGCAGGTAATGCAGTTAATTCAGAGGATAACTGAATTAACTGAAACAGTCAGTTTAGAGTCATTTGTCCATAAACGACAACAGATCAGCAACAGCTTGCACAGGAGGTACCACAAAGTAACGAGCTCACTCAACTGGTTCAGTCTCTAAAACAGCTACTAGATGTTTTAGAATCAGTTCCATCTGGGATCAAGGCACGATTATTCGAACCTTCTGTTCCTTACCATGACTCCCAAGACCTCAAAACCAAAGAAATATGATGGAAATCTACTGAATGCAGACGAGTCCTGCTGCAATATTCATTATAGTATGGCTATTACCTCATTTCTGACTAGCTCAATACTGGGCTACAGCTGTGTGGGAAGGACAGGGAGAGGAAACACGGTCAGATGAGCAATTTGCAGATATGCTCCTGGCAATTTTTCAATCATCCCTCGGCGAGCAGGACATCCGGAGACACATTTTTCAAAGTATACACAAAATTGGACACGAGGAATTTGTGCATATCCAGGAAGGTGACAAATGGAAAATGGAAAATCTTCCACCACTGGCCATTGTGATGATCAGTTTATGCAATTCAGCCTGGCTAATGCCCCAGCTGTGTTCCAGTCTTAGTTCCAGTCAGGTTCTCCACGACATGCTCCGCAGGTATATGACAGAATATGTCTGAGTATTCAAGAAGCCTGAAGGAGCACATAAGTCATATGAGGTTGGAGTTGGCAGGATTGCTGAACACAGCTTATATGTCAAAGTCAAGAAGTTCCAGTTCCATCCTGGAACAAGCCCACCCACGTGGTGACTGCAACGCTCTGAGAGATCAACCCAGAGACCTCCGATACAGGAGCAGCTAACCCCGGACCCAGTGACCGGCCACCAAACAAGATGTATGCTGCATAGATAGCATAAGCTCCTCACCCACACACATACTGCCATTGCTACCAGAATTACAAAGCTGCTTTTAGCTCACGATTGCTGGTCCAGTCTTCATGCTGACATCCAAAAGTATGCGAAGTCCTACATTGTACAGTCTGTGCTGAGTGCAAGATTCACTGGCAATTACTGGTCTGCAAATCCCAACCACCCTGAACACAAATGGTCAGTGGATTCACTGACCTCCCAAAATCTGAAGGCAACAACCAAACTGATGATGGTCTTCCAAAAGAGTCTGACCTCTCTCCACAGAGCTTACCAGACCACCAAGACCCAATTCCAATATGCATCATGTCATTTTGGCTTTGACTGGACACAGTTCACAGCCAAAGTTTGGAAAGGTTGGGGATCAGCTTGTGCCTTATGGGCACCCTGAAGACAATGTTCGAGTGGAGAGCCTCAACCAGGTCCTTGGCCAGACCTGCATAGTTATGACGCAGACCGCCAGCGTGACTGGTTCAAGTTACTCCCTTGGGCTGAATATGTTCAGAACTCTCTGGTTAAGTCTTCTTCAGTCATAACCCTTTCAGGACTTTTTCAGGACACCCATCACCATGGTTTCCCTGGATCCCAGCCAACTCAGAGGTCCCAATAATGGGTGAAGTGAAGGCTTTAGTGAAGTGACGAAGTATGGGAGTCTGCTCATATACATCAGGGGAGGCTATCAGGAAACAGAAGACCAGATGAGGCACCACGGGCAAGCTCCAGGTAACTTGCCTAGAAAGAGGGTATGGCTATCCACCAGAAATCTGAGACTTGGTTTGCCCTCCAAGACGTTGTCTGGACTCCCACAGGAGAGGTGGAATATCTGGTCGGCTCCAGTATGTGGATGACTGGAAGAGTTACAGCCCAGAGAAAAGTTCATGGGTTCGTCCTGAAGATTTTCTGCATTCCCTTCTGGTGAATGACTTCCATTGGCACCGACCTGGACACCTGGGACCTTGGTTTCCTGAGGAGGCAGGACCAGCTCAGTCTCATGAACAGCTCCTGGCAAATGACTTCTGCAATGGGTCCCAGCCAGCCAGCCACTTTATCTCTGTACCTACCAGCCCCACACCCTTGGCAATGTAAAGTCAACACTTTGCCTTGCTCGAGTGCAAACACCTGACTCTCACCGCCTACTCTTCAGTTCTTCTGTTTAAGCCAGAGTCCAATGCCAGGTCCGCACAGTACTGAACTTCTCCATGTGCTTTGATTTTGAAAGATCTGCCACCTTTCATGTTCCAGTCATTCCAGTACCTTCTATTTCCCCGTATTCTATGATGCATTTTCCTCAGCTTACCTAAGTTTTGTTTTCTTAGCAGCTAGTCGGACTAGCGCTGTATTCTTAGTCTCCTTGGATGTTTTGTCTGTAGTTGTTTAGGTCTCTAGTTTCTCCTGTGTTTGTTTAACTCATTCTTGATTGTGTTTCTGTCCAGTTTTTGTTCTGTGTTTTTCAAATTAAGCCCACATGCATCCATTTGTGTGTCTTGTCGTTACAATAATGATGTAATTTTCAGCAAAACGGAATCATCAAAATATGGTAGACATTTTTTTTTTATGCACACTGAACTGCTACTTGCCAGCACTTCAGTGGGCATAGTGATAACTGAGGTCATAGCTTACCAACACTGACAAAGCATATGCAGTCCCTCCCTTGACTGAATGGCCCACACAATAATGAAAGGAACTGCTGTTGTCAGAAGAGGAAATGTCAGACTCACTATGTTCATTTTTGGTACATCTCAAAGCACCACACTCATATAAGCAAGCACACACACACACACACACACACACACACACACACACACACACACACACACACACACACACACACACACACACACACACACACACACACACACACGATACACAAACACACATGCACAGCAGGCATTTGTCAGAAGCAGATCTACCTCCTTCCTTTAGCTCCATCTGAGCCATGTCCTTGGTCAGTTCGCCCGTGGCCACCACTGCTCCTTCACCCTTAATGTCGGGCACTGCATTTCTCCGGCCTGTGCGATCACAATTAATGAAATCTGAGTATGACGACTCAACGTCCATCATCTGCCCATGACCTGCCTTCTCATTCCACCTGCAAGAGGACCAGAGACACAGAGATAATGACTAATTACCTCAATATTACTTCAAACTTACAAACATGTTATTTTAAATAGGCCCGATGAATACAATACTCGGTAAAGTGGCAAGCAGATACATGTATTTTATGCTAATTGAGTTTGCCTACGAGTCTACCAGTTCTTTAATATCTGTGACAGAACATGTTAGTTGATGAGATGAATTAGAGTAATTATTGCTCCAGAGGTTCTATTTCTATACTTAAGTTAATAGAGTCAGCTCCTGAACTCATTTCATGGCCCAATTATAACAGGGAGGTGGAAACATTTATACGAGACCATCTAGCCTACCTTCACAAAACATTCTAACTTTCGCTTCAAGATTTCACTTGGTTTGTGCTCGGAGCAATTTACAAGTAAGCTTCCAACCACAGCCTTATGGCAAACGAGAGATAAAAACGAATAAGTGATACATATACATGAGGAACAGGAAACACATTCCCTCTTGAGTGCTTAGTGACATCTTTTATGTTGTCTTAAGTGCGTCAAACTGCTTTCAAGCTAGGGTGTGTGAGCGGGGGGGATTTGTGCATATTAGCTATTCACCCCCGCCCTTTGTGCCTCCACTCGGTCCACATTTAAGTGGGTCAGTGATCTCGTCAGCAACTACAGTGCTGCACAGTGGGCCTGGCTCAGAGAAAAAAGGCCGCGGGAACAGGAAGAAGTGAAGTGAATAAAAGAATACAGAGGAATGTCCCAGGGAAATCAAGCAGGGAGAGGAAGGCATGATCCACACACCAAGTACACACACTCAAACACACAGAATCAGCTAAATGTAATGCCACTTTATGTCTGAAGCAGAAAGGGTAATAAAGGAAATTACTTGTGTGAGATATGAGCATGTGAGATTATGTATTTACACAGAACCTACCAGTACTCTTACTAACAGTAGGCCTACCAGACTGAGAGAATAATTTTTATGAGAACTTACACATAATGTACTCATTACTGTGATTTACAAAATCTTAAACTTCTTACTGCTCATTACATCTTTGACAATTCTGCTGAATAAACTAATCAGGCTAACAAGTTTTCCTCAGTGTCATCACTGACTCATCCCAGACATTCTTTCAGTTAATGACTTCAATTTAAAAAATGGTCAAACATTAATTATTGGGGTGGGGAGCCATCATTTATGATTGTTACTGGCACCCTGACTCAAGAGCAATTTTGTTTTTGTTTGACTTGATTCTATCCAATTTGATTAAGCAAGCTGCTCTGATTCAGTAATTTCCTGGGAGTGATGACAGTTTGTGTGCATCTCTTGCTGTGGAGATTAAAACCTGTCACCATGCTTGTCCCTCAGACACATGGGCATCTAGCCTAATGCCAGTCTAGTAAGCCAACCTAGAAACCTAATGCCAACCGACTAGGTTAGCAATTTTTCTTGCTCAGCCACCTTCAGTTGGAGTGAATATGGTGTATAACATGAAGATGTTAGCATGACACTTGATACAACAGATTTGCTGCAGCCCAACAATATGATACATTTCATTGTGATCATTTTACATCCTTTACATTCCATTATTTTATCTCAGACTAACTCAGATTTCTAATGCAAAAACAAATTGCAGACTTGACTCAATTCGGTTGATTTATTATGAATCGTAAGAATTGTTAATGGCAAACATTATTAGGTGCCATGCCATACAAGTAAGTCAAATTTTATAGTATTAATTTTTTTTTACAGTATTACAGTATTTTGACCCGTCTCTTTAGTCTTTACTCTGGCTGTTACACTGAAAATCGGTTTTAGATTAATATTGCTTTTACTTTCTGCTTTTGGAAATGCCAGTGCCTGTACTATTCTATTTTCCTGATGTTCATAATCTCACGACCAGGAAGAAACATTTCACTGGGCGACTGATCAGAATTCAGTGGACCCCAGTGACCCCACTCACAATGCCTCCAGTTTTTTTCACATCGGTTTGAATAGTATGGAATTCAGTTCAAAGCAGCTTAGTCAGAACACACAATGAGCACCAGCAGGGAAAGCTGTGAGCCACAGAAAGCCATGAGAGCTGAACCTTAAGAAAATGTCATGTGTAGGCCTTTCTGACCTCTTTTAAAGGTGAACATAGTCTGCTCAGTTCTGAGACAACTGCCAGTAACATGAGACCATATAAAGGATATTTTCATCAAACAATACATGATTGCAAACAATTTGACTGAGGTTTGCACTGCAATTAAGTGTAAACCTAATTCCTTAACATTTAAGCGGATTACAATACATCTCCTATCAAAAAGGCAAAACAAAAAACAAAAGAACAGGACAGTCGACATAAAGCAAAATAGCTGTGCCACTTTAAGAGCTCTCTGCATGGACGAATTCTCTGTTGGCTTGTTTTCCAGAAGATTAAAGGAGGCAAATAATCCTGCAGTGTTCTTAAGGGTACGGACATAGACTGTGTTTATTTTTTAACAATTCTACATATTTCTCACCACAATTCATCAAAAATAGCTCTCACCAATCAGCACGGTCACATGCGAGAAAATTTGTAGCCCATTTTCTAAAATCATGGGGCAAAAACAAGCAAACCAGGCACTCTAAATATAGTCAGGGTGGGGGTGGGACTGAATTGTTTGGTTTGACTCCTTTGTGTTTCCTCCCTGGGTCTAATTCTATGCTGCATCTCTCCGTGTGGTAATCTGACATGCACCACTTTAATGGAAGGGAGCACTGTGTGGGGGGAGGAGGGGTGGGGAGGACAGCCAGGAGGCTGCGGCTGTAACAGGTGTGCGGTCCGCACTGACAACAACACCCCGCCCACAAGAACGTGAGCCGCTTCATGTTTCACGGGCATTTCACTTCTACCCACAATTGGACAAAGCACAGCCCTAATGTGAACCACTTTGTATTCACGCCCAATGCCATACAACCGAAAGCGGCCCAAGATACCGCAGAAAAAACTTCATTTTCTGCGTTAGGAAAGAACCGTGGTTCATATAATTTAGTGGCCACAGGCAGTTGGATGTGAGCAAAGAATGTTTTAACAGGACTTTAAGTGCTGCATGTACTGCAAACTCTGTCTTCTCCAAAAATGGGCAAATGAGATCCTCCAACATCATGCTGAAATACAGCAGCTCAGCTGGGTCCCTGGGGCAACCCTTAGTCAAAACCTCAACCAATGAATTGCCATTTTCCCTTTGGACATGAGGGCTGTGGGGGGGGGGGGGGGGGGGGGGGGTGTTATACCCGGCTCACAGATGTCCTCTTTTGTTTTGATCTGCCGGATAGGCTTGGAACTGTGTGTTGTGTTCAGCCTCCGTGCATTTTTTCTGTGAAACAGTCATTGCCTCTTATGTGTGTCATGAACTGTTATAGTCACTCCTCATTCCAGAGATGCTGTTCCTTTTTAAGGAAGTGTTGATTCTTCCATTAAACAGTATGGTGCCTATACAGTACACAATCCCTAGACGTTAGTCGAAATCCACAGGCCCTGTAATAAGCCAGACAACTTGGAATTTAACGCAGTTATCCTTGCAAGTCCCTGAAATTTTACCAATGCTTGCAATAGAGAATCTGTATAGACTCAATGTTAGTATTAAATGGTTAATAAGGACACTGTATGCACCAAAGTAATGGTGGGTTCTGGTAAGACCACATGATTGTTATGCATGTTCTGATCATAGTGGATTCCCTTTTAAATTTGTCATCTGAAACGGTCAAAAAGCACTTCCCTAATAAATTATTCAAATTTAACACAGTGTGTTGCCTCTTCTAAACACATAATTGGCAGAGTTCAACAATGTCTCTTCTACTCAGGAAGATATTAGGACAGAAAGGACAACTTTCAATTGGACTTACTGAATCGAAACAGCATGTGGGAACATATTATTAAAGCAGTAGCTTGGGAACTCTCGGCTTATGCCAGAATATTATACAAGCATGATGTCTACAACATTTTGATTTTAAACCTTCAGAGAACAGAGATAACCAACAAATTTTCCTTTCTAGTCATTAATCATATTCTATTGGTCAAAATATCTCTCATATGTGGCTTCTGTCCAACCACAGAAGACACTTGGCAAAGTTATACTGCAAAATACACAAAAACGTTTCCAGGTGCCATATATGGATGGTCTATCTCTGGACCAAAGAGACCATTGTGACATTTATTGTTAACTTATGAATGACGGACCTTCTGAACAATGTGTAACAGGAGCTCAGGATGTTATGGACAAAGACCAGAGAGGTCGGTGGAGGAATATGTACCAGCATCTTTTCTTTTGGAGTGGAGGAGTCCTCTACTGCTACTGAAGTCTCATTGGGGTGTTAAAAGACGGCCTCAATGCACCACCGAGAGGATTCTTAAAGTAGGATTCAGTGCTTCTATCTAATTGAATCCAAGTTCTTCATTAGATCTGTTGCACATACACTTTTCCATCATGGCAAACAAATCATTATGAATTACATTTACACCAAGGGTCTAATTTATTACATAGGCAGTAATTACAAAGCAAACTTTTATATGTCCCGATTTTCTTCTCTCATAACTCTCATTATTGTGGTACTTCAATAATCCCAGACCACCGGTCAATATTGGTACCAGAGCAAACATTGAAGGTAACCAGAGCCGATTTTCATCAAAGGTCTGCTAAACATGCATCCTGCAAGTCTGGCAAAACCAAGCAGCCATTTTAACATGCTACAGCTGCTGTAATAAATAAATATCACTTATGTATGCATACTCAAAAACATTCTTATGTATGCATACTCAAAAACATTCTTGTGAACTAAACAGCAGTTGCTTTTTGTATTTCATTTTTATGTTGGTGAACAGAGACACTTACAAACACATTGAGAAGGAGGAGTTTGAAAAATCAAAAGTGACAAGAACTACCATATTCAAACCTTGAGGTCTCATAGAGTAGAAGAATAAAGACCTGAACGTTTAAAGAAAGAGAGAGAAAGAGAGAGAGAGATTGATAACATCACCATTACTTTAACAAGGATGCATTAGATACGCGAAAGCTGCTCATAATGAAGTTGAACAGACTGGCCAACCTAAAGACAGCAGTCCATTTAGTTGCTCTTAAGATAAGTGCACAGGCTTCAGCTCCACCACACTCTCCACCATACACCAGCACTTATTTGAAAGAGTAGCTGTTTCTGCCCCCCTCTTGTAAACAGGTGCCCATTTGCCAATGCTAGCAAAGCAAAACTAGCAAGTGGGGTTTTTTTTCCATTTTAAGATGTAATTTCAGCAACTGCCATTTGAAGCTTGTGCATAATCTTCCTCTTTTTTGAGGAGCAAGTCTCCGCATTTCTGACCATTTGCACATTTTCTCACACAAGATCCCTGCTTGACGTTGAAGTGGTGGCAAGTTACAGAAGCTTCAGGTTTCAACACCTCCCTCTTTTAGCTGTGCCATTGCCAATGCTTTTAAATGGCCTCTCTTCGGCGATCATTGCAACAGAGCTTTCTAAATGTAAAAGTAACACCATCATGCAGATATTTCATAACACCTTCAACACATCAGTACAAGTATTTATCTGTGGATTAGTTCTAAAACCACACCTTGCATGTAAAACAAACAAATAACAAATCAACTAAAAAGTTGTCATACGAAGAATACTACTTATTTTCCTGTATTCTCATACTACTGTATTTTCTTGTGAAATATTTTGACTACATCACTAAGAAGAGTAACATTCATGAAGCATTGTGATGCCTATAAAGATACGAGGTACTGTTGTACAAGGTAAACTGGTATTGTATTATAAGGTAAACTGCTATTGTGTGGTAAAGCAAGAGGGAGGACAGAGGCAGATCCAGGATCAGTGTTACACCATGGCTTACCCACACATGACTCCGTTGCTGTATTCTACAGTGCTCCGGAAAGGTCCACAAAGTAAAAAAAAAAAAAAAACCCAGTGAAATTCAAACACATATATTGCAACTTCAAAATAATGTTAATTAACAGTAAGTAATCTGTCTACTGTGGTGACTATAAGTGAAGGCTTGAAGCAGTTTTAAAACTGAATAGTTTTTCTTTCGCTAAGGTTTAGCAACTTAACTGTATATTCTTTTAGTAAGCTACAGTTGCACTCCGGTTGCTTCATTTAGAGTGTGTCAGTGTGGTCAACATGACTTACAACTAATACAGAAAGATTAAAACTTTAGGCTGGATGGATACAAACCTGTCTGATTTGTTAAGGACAAAGGTGTCATTTCTGTGGTAGTCACAAAAGTTAATCAGTTTTATCTGGACATTTATTATCATGCCAATGATAGTACGGTGTATGTGGTAGTTACATTACACAGCATGTAGATGACAGGAACGAGTTATGCTGGTTCATTTTAAATAGGGTATTAGATTCCCCATAGAACCTGACTGAAAAGTGTCTTTACAATGAAAAGCTAAAACGTCAAAAACAACAGACACTGTAAACTGATGCAGAATTCTATCCCACAACTCAACATTTTATGGTTCCTTTTGTAAACTGATGCAGAGATTAGCCTTTTAGCTTATAAGGCCATTACCACAGCATGATAGCAGCACACATTCAACAAAGCCTCAACAATTTAAAAAAGCTGAAGTAGATCAAGGCCTGTGCCAGTCACCCTTTTACTAATGCACGAAGGGATAGTTCACACAGGAAAGTGGAGCCCGTAAGACCTTTTGATTTCAGATCAAGTATAAAATAATAATGAGGTTGCTGCCGGGAGTGCAAGCCTTGCCTGGACCATTTTGGCATGTTTAAGCCAATCACAGGACCATGAAGCTTCAGTAGCCTGGATGATATCCCCATCTCATCAGCATTTAATGGGTGCAATGTCAAATGCTTGGCATTCAAAAATATGCCATCAGATATTTAAATATCAAACACAGTAATCTCATGAAGTACATCCATGCATGCTGCTAGAATTAGACCAGACAGAAGAGATGAAAGAAAATGCGGGGGTTCCACTAGTAAATATGTACTTAGATAATGGAGCAAAAACAAAACAGAGAGCTTTCCTGAGCATAACTATGTGCACCAGGATTACATAAAAAAAATTCAAAGGAAGCTCATTCAAAACCAACTCCTACATCTGTTTAAGCATACAACAACTGGCTGCATTCATCCATCCATCCATTATAATATCATTTAACTGGTTGATTTTTAACAAATTTGTACCTTCATATGTTTCAGAATGACCAGTGAAGCCTTATTTAAAATTTAGTCATTAAAAAAATGATGGTGTGGTTCCTAGATCCCTCCATTTGCCGGTACTGTAATATGAAAATTCATATAATAAAGATGCAGACACAAGTATTGGTTGAAGAGCTGGTCTTGTTTGTTACTGCTGATAAGATTAACACGTTACCACAAAAGAATGCCTGACAGACATACAAAGAAGTCATTTTTATACATTTTCAGGAGTGATTATGTAATTGCCCCTCTTTCTTTCACATATCAATGTTTGATACCTGCATAATTATACACAAACCATGCATTATTCAATATGTGCCAACTGAAACCATCATTATGCAGGTTAGAGTATAGGATTATCTCCCCCTGGGAGATAAGGACCATGTTCCTCTTTACCTCAACTCTCATCAACAACACCTGCAAGATAAGGATGTTTTCTGCACTACTCTGGCCTTGCTGTAGAGACAACAAACCATTCACAGAGACTGACAGAGACACTTTCAGCTCTTACTCAATCATGTTATTTCCAATGTCTGCGATAGGATCATTCTGAAACAGTCCGTTTTCATCTTGCTGTGTCATTGAGGCCACCTGCCCCAGTGACCATTAGAGCTTTCAGTCTGTATCCAGATACCTACACAGATCTCTCAGTTCTGAGACTTTCACACGGGCTTCATAGTATTGTTTCATCTTCAGTGCTCAAGCCTTTCTAACTACAAAGATCTTTTACTTCTGTAGGAACAACAATGGTGTGTCAGCATATTAATAAGTCTATTCGAGCTGGATGCAGTGGTGGGAGGTTATAGCAGTACTATGTGTCAAGGAAAGGTTGGGCAATCGAAGATGAAAAGATCTACAAAAGTACAGTCCGCCAAGCGGCGCTGTAGAGATGCTGGCCAACCACAAATGTAGCACCACCTCAATGCCACAGAAATGCTGAGGGATCGTCAGTCAATGGTCATCGTTCTCCTCAATCACATAACCAGCGACTTATCAGGATAAAGCTGAAATTATCAACAAAATATAACAACACCTATATGGTCAAATACTTCACATAGCACCAGAAACATCAGTCTGCCTTCCTACACTGATCAGATCGCTCATCAGTGTTGCCTACCATTTTGAAATGTAAGGCCAAAACAACTATGGAAGGATAGGTACAGACCTAAAATGATCAATCTGCAACCAAAGATGCCTTCAATCATGCAAAGTAGCAAATCATGGATATCATGCAAAAAAAATATGGATACCATGCAATATCCAAAACGTTCAAGATCCAAAATGTGGACCCTACAGCTGTCGGACTATGACAGGATGATTAACTATTCCCCTTCAAATATAGATAAGTAAAGTATGCTTTTTAAGTATGAAGGTGCACTGAACAGAACATTAAAATACATCAGGCACCAACTGCCCTCTCAGAATTCTTTACACACATCTCCATCCATCCATCAACCACCCTGTTTGTTTTAGGTCTAAGCAATGCTAAACCTACACATAAAAGCCTTTTTGTTGACACGTACAGTACATAACGAAAACTATTTACAACCATCATTATTTCAGTTATCTGAAAATTATTAGGGCGATCAAATATTTATCATAATTCCTGCAATGATGTAGTGCTAAAGGCCCTGTTGACACCCTTAAAAATCTTTCTAAGAACAGAAAATGGAACTCAATTAAAAGAGAAGTTGCTTCGATAAAACATCATGGCTGATTTAAAAGGCTGGGTGGGTCAGTATCTAAAACAATGGACAACGCGTGCATTATAGCTTGTGCCACTATTACTGACTTGATATCAAAATTATAAGCTATACATTTATACAATCTATAACAGGATTACACTGAAATTATAGCAACATTTTAAATGTCTCCATGGACTTCAATGCTGCATAGAAAAGAACAGAATCTGGCATAATGGGGCATTGTTGTTGCTGTCTGTGTCTGTGGTCGGTCACGCACCACCTAACAGGAAGCAGGTGGGACGTCTGGTCCCACTGTTTGTGCTCCTGTCCTGATGCTGTAGCGTTAACAGAACGGGAGAGCTGCACCCACAGCGAACGGAGGGGACATGACCACATCTGCAGTGGTTCCTCTTGGGGCCTTGTGAAGTTCTTATGAAATGCCACAATGGTGTTTAAATCGTGTATTCTTGAACATTTGAGAGCAAAAGCAGAAAGCTTGTGTGATGAACAGCATCCAGAGGTTACCGAACATTGTTCAGCATGGGACCACCAGGCCACCGTACGAACAAAGTGAAGGCAAAATATGGATTCAGTGAATTGCAGTCACCTCTCAACCCTTCAGGTGGATCCATCAAAATGGAGTAAGCTGCCCAACGCACACATTAACCAAAAGCACAAATTTACACCCAAGGCGCGCAGTGCTAGACAGCAGATTGGCTTTTAGATGCCACGTGATATCACATTAGGAGCCACACATTCTTTCCTTTTTTTGTTGCTCTGACCAAAGTCTCACTTTCAGTATTACTGACCACATCCAATTAGCAGCATTGCCTATGCTGGGGTTTTAGTACTTACCAAGTTCGTTCCAAATCCAGGCAATATAGTATAAAGATGTCCAAAAGCCAGAATGATTAGAAGTCAGCGAAAGGAAGAATAAACAGAAATTCCAGTGGCACTGACTTCTGTGTTTGTGCAGTGGGAGAGAGAGATGCTCCCTCCCTCAGCCATACATCTAATCTCACCCAGCTGCAGCTCTACGTCTCTCCCACTGATCAGAGGATGTGGGCGTAAAGAGATTTGATTTGCTCCGAGTTAGGAGAGGAGGGCAGACAGGCTGAACAGATCATGAGAGAATCCAAACCTAAACGTTCCTGTCATCATCAAGTTTAATTCAACATAACAAGCCAAATAAGATAAAAAAAAAATATTGGTAATGGATGCTTTTAAAAACAAAACAGAACAATATGATTAATATTAATACAGTAGTTGTGAGCACAATTTCACTTCAGCAGTGAGGTGAACCTTGATCTTCTAGGGAAGGTGGCAAATGTTTTGCCATAACTCAGGAAATTGTGTGTGCTACTGCTGTGCTAAAGTCAGTTAATATTTTTGACCACAGGTAAGACCGTCATCAATCACATGAATACATGTTTCAACAGGCATATACAGTTTACATGAAGGTGAAGACTTAAGCCTTCATCTTTGCAAGAAGCTAGGTTACTGTTGCTGAAAACAGCATGTAATTAGTCAATGATGCATTTAAATCTTGACTCATGCCATAGAAAAGTGTTCACTTAACACCGTGTACAACTGTCCAGCATGACGTGCTGCTGACATATAAAATGAATTACAAAATTCAACACGCAACAAAATAGATTTCAGATGGACAATATTTGTCACATATTTGTTCATCTCTAAACTGCCTCTAAGCAGAACTGCGCCTCCTAGCGGTCGGTCCATATGGGTCACGTGAAGAATGGCATTCCCACGAGTTTTGTACTTATATCCTTGAAGTGAACAGAGATGGGGCTAACACATCAGCACCTAAAAAACACTCCCTCCCTTCCTTGCGTTTCAAGCAATGTGACACAAAAATGTTAGAATTCCATTAGGATATCTTTGATACCAAGTTAGCTAGAGATACGAAAACTTTTTAAAAAGTTACAAAAGGCCTACACGCAAACCGATGTAGCGCAATTGAAGAGAATTCAGAGTGATTCTCACATTCTTAGGTCAACATTTCTTTAATGTCTGCTAAAACTCAACAAAGCTCTACACTTACTAGTGTGCATATATACACATGGCAGTCTTGTCATACCAATGACATCTGCTTTACAAAGTATAACAAGCTATAGACGTCCACCTTTACATTAGGATGCGAATGCAACAGCCAACACATTTCTCGGCATTATCAAACCAGCCTGATTTGCCAGTCCTTTCAAACGTATAACGAAACATTTTTACGTTGTGCATTACTTCTACTATATCCTTGAAAGAAACGTCCTTGATATGCTCCGTATCTCCTTTTACCCGTCATGGTGTGTGCATGTTAATCTTTGTATCGATGTAACGCTGCATCAATGACTAACCTTCATTCGTCTCAGGATCCTCCACTTGTTACCACGTCGGTCGACCGTTGTTCGGGCTCTCAAGCTAAATTACCTATCTTCTTTCCACCATTTTATGGTTGTTCGATGTATTTAATGAGCGTACCGTGTCGGGGGGACGAATAACATTTCGGAGGTAACGTTTCTTTGACAACACCTTGGAAACAATGTGCGAGTTTACGTCCTAAACAGCTGTTTCCAAAATGGAGTTATCCCACAACCAATGACACCGCAGGGTGTCCACTTCACTCTCTCCAATGGGCACGGCTCACTCTGTGGCCATCCGTTCTTCGTACTGTAAAAGTGTACGTGGATGTAAGCTTGCGGAATTACTTGAGAGCAGCGAACATGGAAGATGCTTTTAATGACCAAAAGCTTAATTATTAAAACGCTGCATTCGTCTTCCCGACGAGCCAGTTCAAAAGCTGGTAGGCACGCGTCGTTGAGAATGTTGAGTTGGATATGCACTGGTTTTAACATCACCATTAGTATTCATTAAACTCCAAAAGTTTCTCAGGTTTGGTGAAGTCTGGTTACACCAAACCACAGACCAAGAAAACCAAACAGCGTGAGCTTTTAAATGGTTCATAAAGCAAGTTTGGATCAAATGCTGTATAATGTCTCCATCTACCGGTAAGTATTCAATAAACGATACTCAAATACTCTTAAGTAAAACATGCGCAACAAAAAACAAGCTACATTTAAAAGTTGGATCGATAACATTGGAATGCAGATCTTTATTTATTCCTGTCCTATTTGGCAAACAGCATATTGGTAAACATGTATTGTTCACTTTATTTATGCCCTTCAGACTACAAAGTTTTTATACATAGCATAATTGGGCACGTAAGGTAGACCTATATTCAGCTGGATATTTAGGTGGTACTTAACTAGCAGACCTTTACATCTAATTTGCAGGCTCAAATGTAACAAAGCTTTGTGGAGATACAAATTCTATTTTAATAACCAACTATACCTACATATTGCTGTAACGCAAACAACTTGGAAGGGCAAAATGCACAACCTTTTTAAGGCATGAATAAAGAAAAAAGAGTTAATGAGCCTCTTATCCAAAAAATGCAGTACACAGTGTAGAATAAATAATAATAAATAAAGAAATAAAAATTAATGTACATTAGTATTGCTGTAGATTCAATGCACCAGACTGTCGGACTGCCGTTCTACAGTCACTGTGAGGTGCAAACAACACATGTGAATTCCGCCCTTTTAAAGATAGATAAAATGTAACAATATATAAATTAGTTTTAAAACTACTTATGTTGTTTCTCCTTGTGGGAGAATATAAATCTAACTTGAATGGAAAACAGTCTATTTGAATGGTTTCTGTGAGCAAGACTAACTTTAGTGAGGAAAAACTACAGCTTAGATATAAGGACAACCACTGGAATAAGCAGCTTTTTTCCACAGGTGAAATGAAATCACATTCTTTTACAAGATTAAAAAAAGAGAGCAATTCATTAATGAACAAACATGCTGCCTTGCTAGTCTCAGATTTCCCTTAGTCAAGAAGACCAGTCAACAGCTTACCTCTTTAGCTATAATTATATGTTGAAGACATTTCTAATTCACCTCTGAACCTTACAGTCACCAAAAAAAAGATTTGTCTAAAAAAACAAAAGCTGATCTAGATCAATAGCAATAGTAGAGCTGAGAACGGAGGCTTCTGTACGAGTCCTCACCATGAGCCCCAGTCTCACCATCGAAGAGCATGGAGTCAGGCAGAACCGTGCCCTCCAGAGGGTCGGGCTGGCAGAACTCCACCACAAACTCCTCCTCAGCCTTCAGCAGGGCATGTGCCCAGGCAGACATGTCCAGATGGCCAGCCACCCCACCATATTCTTCTGGGAGCACAGAGCGAGGGATGACCCGGTGCAGAGATGACAGATCAGAGCCATGCAAGACAAACTGGGAGAAACAGAGAAAGGACATCTCGGGTGAAAAACTTAGGATAGAGTCCAAGCATTGAGCAGACAGCAATGGACGTAAAAATCACAATTACCCTTTCTGCCATCTTCTCTTTCAAAAAGGGTTTAATTATTGCAAATATACCCTTGAAGATTCGAGGCTCATTTATAATATTTACTGCCTTTATTCTGATTGGAAATCCGTCCTGAAATACAAAATCAGATGATTAGTGATGGGCTTAAAATGAAAGTTATCACAAAAAATGTCATCTTTGTGATCTTTTAGACAGCTGGCTCCATAAAATTCTGTAATAAGTAAAACATGTCATCATATTTGCTACTAAACTAAGGACTCACCTGAAGAATTCCAACAACCTTCTTAGACAGAAGAGGGCCTGGGTTAGAGGCTTGAGACAAGCCAACTCCATTGTAATCCACTAGAATAACTATTCCATTCACTTGGGTTTCCTCAGGCTGAATCAGCTTCTCTAGTGTCAAATAAATGGCCCGTATGTTGTCTACAAATGGATAGTCATTTGGTTTCCATTTTCCTGTAAAGCAAATGTAAGAAATATAATTACTATGGATAATACTACTAAGGGAAATAAAGACATATCCTTAAATCCAGATGGTCCGAAGGTGTTCAACAAACTGATCAGCAAGTCTTCTATTGGTCTCTCCAATGTAATGCTGATAACAATTGATCTTTGCATAAGAAGTAATCATTCATTCATCCTCATGCACCACAGCAGGAGTTGTTGTCTACTGCATTACTTGCAAGAGAAACCAAGAGAAGACGTTCGTTGAACACCTTCGAACCATCAGGATTAGGAATATGTCATTTCCAGTGTCAAAGCATTTTAATATGAATGGACATTGTATTAATGAAATATCTGTTTGCATAGCCAGAACTGATCTAGACTCTTGGAACTTTAGAACCCCATGGAATTAATCTGATGATTTAAACACACACACACACAATTCTACTGTTGGACCAGGATCAACCCACCTGGCCTTAAGCACAGGATGTAGCGACCTTGAGGATCTGGCCTGGGCAGGACAGTAAGGAAGCCCAGATCCAGCACATGTTTCACTGTAGAGGGCTTCAGGTCTTGGAACACCTCGGGCCAGGCTCTCCTGCTGCCGTGGTAGTTGAGGAGCAGCTGTAGGGCCCGGTCATAATCAAACTTCCTGGCTCTGAGGAAGCGTAGGAGAAACGCGTCATCCAGCCGTGTTCTCAGATTGGGCTGCTCCTTCATGATCATGTCCCGCAGCGCCTGCACATCTCGCAGTCTCCACTCAGGCTTCTCTTGCAGTTCCTCGCGTGCCTTGGCCACCAGCTCCGCGGTCAGAGTGCAGGAGTATATAGGGGGAGGAGGGGCAGGAAAGCTCACATTTGTCACTGGTTTCAGCCGAGAAGTAGCATCAGTGCGACCTTTAGGGTCTTCCATGGGCGACCTGTTTATGTCTGGTATTAGCAAGTAGAAAGTAGTTAAATGAAAATACTTAAACATAGAGGTCAAGACCAAGCACGAAAAAAATACATAAAATAGAGAACGGAAAAATATTCACATTATTCACCTTTTAAAGAAACGGACTAAAGTAAGACATAATCTCCAAACTGCTACTCGGTTGTGATTTGGTATATGCTATATATATATGGAATATGCAATCAGTCGGGTATATAGCTATAAGCTAATCAACTAGAGGTAACGACAAACCAAATGCATAACTACCTAGTTAGCTGCTAGGTTCAAAGTTATTTTGTTTATTTACTTTTATTTACGTTTATGTATCAGCTCTATGATTTGTATATTCATAGAAGAAGCATGCAATTTTATGTGGTCGATAAAAATGTAGCCAAATGCGCATGCATGACAATGCTTGTTTTCTTGAAATTCCTGGGGTTTCTGACATACAAAAAAATGAAATGTAAACAACATCGATTAGGCAGCCAGTTAGCTACAAAACGAACGATAACCTACCTGTCAGGCAAATCGGCAAATCCTCAATCAGTTCCGTGTACAGAACCAGAGCGCTCCGCCATTGGCTACATGTAAACGATTACGTCAGGTTCGTCACTCCGGGTGGTGTTGCCATGTTGGGGATAAATCCTTATCTGCGTGGGGATTTGACGCCAACCTCGATCTGTTTGGCGGACTTGCTGATTAAGGATGGATTTCCCGAAACGTTAGTACTTCGTAACCTCGTACTTACGAATATTCTTAAATTTACGAGTGTTTCCCGAAACTCTTCGTAACTTACGTCGTTCTTATAGTCGTTCGTAACTTAAGAATCTCCGGACCCATTCGTAACTCACTAAGTACTTCATAACTCGTGCAGTTCTACCTCAACAAGGATAGAGGTGCTAATTTCACTCGCGCTGGTTTTAAGCACGACATTACAACATTTGCGTTTATGTGTATAATTAGCCTAGTAGCCTATTTTCTTTTGAAGTAATTACATCGCATATACCACATTGTGTCAACAAAAATCAAATGTACTTTGAATTATTTAGCATTAGTTGATATGTTCCCAATATTTAATTAAATCTCTCAGTTCATCATTGTGCAGTTAATAGCCTTTCAGACTTTCACAATTCGTGTATTCTTTGCAAAGAAATGGATACAAGTTGGCCTATTAAGCTTGTTTTAACTTAACCCATAAAATAGATCGATTAATCGGCAGCACATATAAATAACTTGGATTAAGGCTAGCAATTGTGCTTGTGTGATGAACATGGCAGCTCTTCAGAGTATTGGCTTTGAACAGAAGACATAATTTAAGAAGACGACGTAATCCACGGAGCCATGTAGTTCGCCTGAATGCAGAATTTTGCCCTTAGCCCCACAATGCAGTTACTGACAGCCCTCCGATTTTATGCCACCAGGTGTGTTTCTGCAGACTGTGGGTGATGCCCACGGACTAAGCAAAGCTGACGTATCTAAATGTGTGCATGCTGTTACTAAAGCATATATTATATAGTCTGTGCATGTTTGTGTGCGTTTTGTATTTGTATAATTAAATTTGTCCTCCTGAGAATGCCATGGATTGCACAAGGCAGAGCACCTATAAAAGGTAGAGAAGTCACAGGTGACCGTAATGAGACGTCGCCGTTTGTAACAAGCCTAGATGCAGAGCAGAGGTGGAAAGAGTACTGAAAATTGTAATTGAGTAAAAGTATCATTACTTTGCCTAAAATCTACTCAGAGTAAAAGTAAAATTACCCATCTCAAAATTTACTCGAGTAAAAGTACAAAATTACTTCATTTAAAATGTAATTTGAGTAAAAGTTACTTAGTTACTTTCAGTTATTTAATGCATGAATGAATCGAACCAAATTCAGCACAAGTTGTTTTAATCGATTTCAATGTGTATTTAAGTGCACATCCACACTTGCAAAAAGATCAGCTGGGCTCAGGAACATACTTCCTCACAACACAAGGACAGTCACAACCTGTACCAAAGTGCAAAACAATTTTCAGTCCTATTGTCCAACACTATGATAATAAAGAAATTTACATTACAAATAATTCAAAAAACAAAATGCACACAAAATTAAGTGCCCACAAGATGCCACAAATCAAACTAAAATGCAACAGGATTCCACTACTCACAATAAAATGCCCACAGGATCCCTCATTAAAAATAAAAAAAATGCTCATAGGATCCCACAATTTAATAGTAAGTGCTCACAGTACCCACCGGATCCCATTATTCACAATAAAATGCCCACAGGTTGCCACAACTCAAAATAAGATATAAAATGACCAAAGGATCCCACATCTCAAATTAAAACAAAATGTGCACAGGATTCCACTATTTAAAATGCTCACAGGATCCAACTATTCAAAATACAGTGCCCACAGGATTCCACTTTTCACAATAAAATGTCCACAGGATCCCACAGAACCTGATAGATAGAAGATTTAAAGACAGAACAATCTCATCCTTTTGGGAAAAAAAGTGCTTAGACTACCCAGCATGTTAAAACAAACCTGAAGCCTGACTACACTGCAAATTTCTCCAATTTACATTTACTCTTAAATATACTATGGAGTTATATAAACATGCACTTTCTCTACCTTTATATATCATTTTCAATTTAACAACCAGCCATCAAGTTCACAATAAGGAAACACCTTTGATTAATAACAAAGTATACATAACACACAAAAGGTTACATCTTTATTCACTATTTCAATATCATTATATCTAAAACTACATCTTTTAGCGGTCATATATGCCTATCAAATTGAAGTGCACCATTATTGTTTGTGACCATGTTCCTGAGATACTAAATCCACATTCCAGACACATTTCACCAGCCAGTTTGCACCAATGAGTGCAAATTAATACCTGAATGAAGGACAATAAACTATCCAATTCAGTCATTATCGCTCCCAGCCGTGTCTTGTTAATTTCCCCTTTATACCATTTATAATCCCCGCATTTCAGAAGTCCCCTGTTTGGTCGTTGTCCAAGTAGAGCTTTTGCCTTCCAATTTCTCTCTTGCTATCTTGATCTATCTTTGTTCCTCCACTATATGCATGAGAAAGTAATCTGTCTGTTTAGGAAAATGGCATCACCACAGAAAAATGGCAGTCTGGAACTTCAAGGATATATACATGAAGTCTCTGACCTCAAACAAGAAGTCTCCTCCAACAAATGGTACTTCACTACAGTCCTCCAAGAGGCAGACCGCAGCTCTCATGTTGTTGTGTTTGCACCACATCAACACAGCTTCTTCAAGCGTGCTAAACATGACAGGTATGAGTCATATTCCTGGGCTTTGCATAGACTTAAAACTGACAATTGTGACACCATCATGATATTGTGCAACCATATTGCACTTATTTGTCTTTCAGAAGTCCAGTTATGTTGGCAAACATTGCCTTAAGACCCTCAAGACAGAATGAACAAAGCAATGACATACTGTTGAACCACAAATCAAGATTGAGTTGCCTACGTCAGCTGAATTTCAGCTTTTATGACCATAGACGGACAAAGGACATCATAGAAAATCCTGTGGAATATCAAAGAGTAAGTGACTCCATGTTCACCATTATACCATTCTACATAAAAACCTTTTAGTTCTCTATGCAAAGTTGGGACACTACCAAATGTAAATGAATCTAAACTATGATTCACTAATGTTATAAACTCATATTGTACTGATGGAACACTTCAAATGTTGAAATTCATGCATTTTACCATGTCTTTCTGCTTGGAAACTATTTCCTGTGAATACATGTGAATTTTTGCTCTAAATTTCTCTAATTTCACATGAGCATGCTTCACACTTGATTTTAACTTCTGCATCTTTTTCTTCTAGGTTAACGTGTCTGTGTCAGTGAAGAAAGCACGCAACCAAACGCAAACGACCTGTAACATCTTGAGCCAGTTGGCCACCGTAGTCACATGACATCATAACTCTGCGAGATCTAGGTATGTCACATTTGGACAGTGAAATTGAAAGCCAGCATCTGCGTGTCCATCTTTATATATAAAGTCTAATGCCAGAGGGCAAATACAACACGACCAATGGAGCACACGAACAAAGTCGCTTACGTAGTATCGGACAAAACTGCTTCACTCTTGCTCACGGTTTGAGGCAACCACACAATTCACACTCAGCAGTGGTACTGCTTCAGGAACGTGTGCGTACGTGTGTTCAGGGGGAAAAACGGGGCTCTCCACTACAAAAGAAACAACGATCAACCAAATGGACCATGCAGGTCCGTCAGTTTAACCTATACCAATTGACAGGCACTACGAAAGGTGAGATTTTAATGGCTGATGTCCAGATAAAACACCTTTGTCCGAACCGACATACTATGGACTCCGTTAATATTGCAACACTTATGACGCGTTGTGACTCATGCAAGGCTTTCTGCAAAACTGCTAAGATTTCCGTTCTAGCTCATGGGACTTTAACCATTTTGGACCAGGTAAAACGAAAACACATTTTACTTAAATGACAAAACTATTAGATTGGTACTTAATCCTGCTATGCAGTCCAATTTACCTGATTCTAACATGCAAACAGCAGAAATATTAGGACATGACACTGCAGTAATCTGCAGCAATGGGTCCACAGTTATATCAATTAAACTTCTTAAAGCTGATCAGCCCACTGATATACCTGATGCCATGTTATGCCAACTGCCTAATGATTTGTAAATGACTGTCACTTTTTGCAACATGTCTTGTTATGCCTACAGCCTAATTTCTAAATGCCCGTGCCTTTTGCAACTAGGGCTGTGACGGTATGGATTTTTCTCACCGCGGTTGTACTCCGGAAACTACGGTATTTGCGCACAACCCCCCCCCCCCCTCATTTATTTGATGAATGTACAGAGCGATCGCAATGGAAATAACGATTCATTTTATAGATAAATGGCAGTAATGAGCTCAACACCGCAGTAGGCACTACATAATACGCAGTAATGCAGTTATCACAGCCCTATTTGCAACATGTCTTGTGTTTATGCCTACAGCCTAATTTCTAAATGCCCATGCTTTTTACAAGATGTCTTGTGTCAGGGCTGGCTCAGATGCCACACCTTCTACCTCCACAAGAAGCACCTGAGTCAGTCCTAGACTTGCTGGGCACAATCAGCAGTGATCCATTTCAGGAGTTTTCTATGGCTTCTTAAGGAAGCTTGGCGAAATGGATCATTGCTGATTCGTTTTGGTCTCATGCAGTCACGCCCTCAGCCTAAACATGAACCCAGCTACACCACAAAACATAGCAGCTCTGGGTGCTGCCGTAACGCAGCAGGGTCAGGTGTTGGGTAGTCACGAGGAGACACTGCAACACTGACTGTGACCATGTCACTACAGACTGCCACTCAAGCCATGGCACAGCCAGTCAGTCCAGTCGTTCCTCCTGCTCCCACGGTCCAGGCATGGATAGAACCCGCCTTGCCTGTGCCCAGGCCTTACTCCGGGGATCTATGTCTGTCAGCACAAATAAAAAAAAATAAAAAAACAATTTAAAAAGAAAATAAAATCTAAATGTTCACTTAAAGATAAGTGTATATAAACTGAAACTATGTAAAATAAATCTGCTTCAGTTCTCCTTGGTGTTTTCATTTAGGCTGTATTATAGGAATCGCATATGTAGGAATGTCCACAGCATTTCTAGGCAAAGCATTAAAGTTATGAAGTTACATTTGAAGTTCAAAACATTTGGGGTGTTTTTTCTTCACTTTTTGCCACTCCAAAAGATGTTTTCGTCTCTCCTACAGCCTCGATTGCAGCTATATGCAAATAACCGATTATGCAAATTAGGTGATGACGTCAAATACGGTAAATGTCGAGAAGGGTATAATCCAAATAAAGTTTGAAGACTAGTATTGTTTTGATATAATCAAATGACGGAGTGTTGGAGTTATCGGACAGAGTTGATCAAATCAGAGTTAATCCAACTCAATGACTCCCGCAAAGATGTAATTAAACTCTGCCCACGAATTTCTCTTGGGTGAGCATACGATAGCTAGTTAGCTCTCCATAATTATGACGATTAAAAGCAATGCCTGATTATATTAAAAAAATAGGCTACTGGTCTTCAAACTTTGGATTTGGATTATGTCACGGGTTTTGCGTTGGTGCACTTTATTCATTAACTCCTACATTTTCAATGAGACTGTGTGATCGCGTCCTTTTACTTTACTTGCTGAGCTTAATTTCTACAACGGTTTTAATATTCAAAAGGCTTTACAGCAGGGGTCGGCAACCTATGGCACGCGGGCCACCGTTGGCACGCCGATGCATAATCAGTGGCACGCGACACGCTGGACCAGCATCAGCAAAAAATTAATAATAAAAAATAGAGCACGATCCTCCAATCGAAATCGCTGCTCAACGCTCTGCTCGGCGGAGGCGCTTATACTTGGCAATCGATCGCGATATAATACTTAATTTGTGTCCATTTACACCTCCCCTCCGCTAACAATTTACACTCGCCACATATATATGTTGTAAATGATGCAATACGTGCAATAAAGGAAAAAAAAACATTAAAGTGCCGTTCCAGAATAACAAGTGAGAAGTATTTTAAACTTTTATTTAAAAATGTCTAAAGTCATGGCTCTTCTAATGTTTTTATTCAGCTACTTTTGTGTAACAGCGGCATATACTTCTGTTTAGAGAGCTTCTCCGTGCAGTTTCCGCCTTCTTTTGGCAGATCTGTTAAGATTGGCTGCAGTAAAAAATGATTGACAGCTAACTCTGGCTGATAATTGGCTTAATAAAAATTGATTGACAACGAAAGTAGTATCTGATTGGCTGCATTCGAAAATGACACATGCTCCGCCCTTTACCCACGTCCACCGGGGCTCCGGGCTGCAGCATTACATATATGTAAATGTCCCGTATTTTAATACAAAACGTGACAGGTATGCCCAGTATGGGAAAACCAACCTGAACTGTGCGCGTCCTACGAGCGTTTCTCAGAGGCCATGCGGGTGTCACCTGTTACTACCGTTACGCCAAGGCAAGCGATCAGTGGCCGAGTTGTACACGCGAACGCGCATACACCGCGTAGGGCTGTAACGAAGCCAAACGCCAAAACCACAAACAAAACAAAAAACTGAGACCACCGCCAAAACGCTCGCGGGAAAAGAGACAAAAGAAAAACGACTTCGTGAAGGAAGCACGAAGGAAAAACTACCAACAGAAGAAAACGAAGAACTCGCGGAAAAAAACTCAACGCGAGGAAAGTAGCTTACAAAATAACGCGCACAAACACAGGAAACGCGGAAGGACTCAACGCGAGGTAAGTGACTTACCAAAGAAATAAAACAGAAACTAAAGAAACGCGGAATTAATCAACGCGAGGTAAGTACAAAAAGGGAAACAAAAACCGCCGGGGGAAGAACCGGCTCGCCAATCTAAACGGCAAAAATAAAACTTCCCTAAACGATTGAAGGGTAAGACTGGAGAGAAAAATACAGCGGGGAGGAAAACTTGAGAAAGACCCAAAAGGGCGCAGAAGTGAAAACACTTGAAAAACAGAGAAAGCGGAGAGAGACGACAAAAACCATGGAAGGCTTTACCAGAGAGTGTTACCGGCTGACTGCTCGAGAAAAAACAAACAACTCAGCGAAGCAGACAAGGCAGCGAGCCTCCCTAAGTAGGGAGCAAGGCAGCTGCATGTCATCTTCGCTGATTACGTCTACTAGATGTAGATCGTGAGCGCCCTCTGGTGGTCATAGGCGGGTCAGTGCTGGGGCCTGCCTTTTGTGTTTATGCCTACAGCCTAATTTCTAAATGCCCATGCTTTTTGCAACATGTCTTTTGGGTTTATGCCTTGTTGAACACAATTTTCTCAAATAAAAACGTTTTCTTTTTTTTGGCCCACCTCCACCCCCGCCATCTTTGGAGGACAACTTTGTTTTTATATCAAATAGATCAAATAATAACAATTCTGTATAATATAGTGCAAAGTGATAACTATTATTGGGGTCAGGTGGACCATGAGAGGATAGAATATAGAAAAGAGGGGGAGAGAGAGAATAAAAAGGGAAAAGACAGAAGGGCAGGGGAAAAAATATATATAAAACATATATATATATATATATATATATATATATATATATATATATATATATATATATATATATATATATAATAACCAGCTCAAGTGACCACTGCAAAGAGCAGCAGAAAGTGTACCCAAGACATATAGTACAAATGATTGTGATGTATGTGTATGTGTGAGTGTGTGTTTATGTGCAACCTAAAAGTGCAACATAGGATAAATGTACAGAATGTACGTGGCGCCCCCCCCCCCCCCCCCCCCCCCCCAACCACCCACCCCCGGCCATGGGCCAGTAGCAAAGCCCCAGTGCCACGTGCCCCTGAGAACCACCCCCACATAGCTCTAAGGTGTGGCCTAATTTACTTCAACAGCTATATCTCAACGATGCTTTGACCCATCTTCATGAAACTTGATAGGCTGATAAAACACATGACTTTGAGGTCAGAGGTCAAAATAGTCCAAAAGTGGGCGCTACAACGTGGAAAAAAAAATGTTCATCATCATCAATGGTTCTTATAAACAAGCCAAACCTTTATAGGCAGCATCATGGGGTCAGGTGGTATCAAGGCACACAATGAGTATGTCATCACTCAAAAAATATGGCTGCCATTCACCAATTAATTGGTTTTGGCCATTTCACAGGCTTATCATAAGTACATACACATGGAACCAAACCGGTATGTTCATCTACACACCCTGTAAGACATCTGAATCATTTTGGCAATATCTCCCACACTATAGGGCCTGAGCAGAGAACTGCTAAGCCACGCAAGCTGGGCATTCTCACACACGCAGAGTGCTCCCCCTTTTCCACTCCTCCCACACTCTCCCATCCTTCTAACAACCCAAGGGTGCTGCCTCCCTCCCTCTCTCTTTCACATGCGCTCACAAAAACACAGGCCTCACTAAAAAATAAAATCCCAATACACATTATTTTGATCCTTTTGGGCATTTAGTGCCTCGATTGAATCTTTTTTTGCACATTGACTTATTTATGCATTTTTTCCATTGAAACAGCTTCTTTCCAGTTTTAGGTCTAAAGGACCTTTTGAGCTTCTTTTTACCTATAAAGGCCAAAATGCCTATTCGTGTGTGAACCCGCCAATCGCCGCTTGCGGCTGTATTTATTATTATTATTATTATTATTAAGTTGTTTAATTTATAATTTACATTTTCTTTCTCATACCAAAGGTCACTTTACATTGAGAAAGAGTACATTCTTTAATTTAGAAATCAGTTAAGAAGGTGGTAGAAATGTAGACAAAATGTAAGTCGCTCTGGATAAGGGCGTCTGCCAAATGCCGTAAATGTAAAATGTAAATGTAAAAATAGATTAGACTTAAGTTCTGCTTTTAAAGAGGATCTGATTGGGGTACATGTACTTTTCAGCATGGCTTAGATGTTCATGTCTCATTGCTCTGCTGATGACATATCAGTGAATAATTACCCTTGGAAGCTTATTAATGTATGACAGATAATATCCACTCATACATAACTTTGCAGATATAAGAATGAAGGTGTCAGGATCTTTCTTGGGCTATCTGGAATTGTTTTATGACATTTATCAGTCCAATACACACCCCTAGCACTAAAATCTTTGACCACGCTATGCCACGTAGGCTGTTACTTTTATCATTTGATTTTAAAACAGTTTTACTGCCAGCAAAGATTTAAAGATTATAGTACGCTTTCTATGTAAAAATATGGATTTTTCTTTTCTTACTTTAAATACTTTGATGTAGTGTGTCTTTAAATTTCAATAGAATAAAAATGGTTTGAAGAAACATGTAAATAAAAGTGTTTTATAAAAAGAAAGCTAATTCATATTGTTAATATTATTGATCGGTGATTTTTCTAAACATCTACAAATGTTGATGATTTATTAACCTCATTTAAAACTAGTGCTATTCTGGACACAGAAAAAAGCGCATTGGCTCCATGTTTAAGTAGAAATATAACATTGACATTTAATATGAGTTCACAGTGATATGTTGGAATCAGCTCGTCCCTGAAGGCAGTGCTGCTCTGCAAGGCACTTTTATTTTAAATTCCCCAAATGTTATTCTATATGGTATTATGCCCATTTTAGTCAGTTTATACACAAACATATGGCTATCAGTTTCTGTGACAAGCATTCAAGACCTAACTTCAAGAAATTATAATATTCTCACAAAAATAGATTTCACTCTGTAATTATGAAATATTGGTTAAGAACAGGACATTTAAACAGTTGTTTTAATTGCAGAAAGAAAGAAAGAAAGAAAGATAGATAGATAGATAGATAGATAGATAGATAGATAGATAGATAGATAGATAGATAGATAGATAGATAGATAGATAGATAGATAAAAGCACATATTTGTCTATGATACAAGGAAAGGACATATACATGTTATTGAACAGTTTCTCCAATATCTAAAGGCACATGGTTGTGTACTCTACTGTCAAGTACTGTAAAAAGTCATTCATATTCAGTCATTACAATACTGTACAACATAAACAACTGAATGTTGCCAGATGAAAGGTGTAACATTTAATAAGTCAACCATCTGTCTCTCTCTCTCCTCTCTCTCTCACACACACATCGTATTATAGATGAGAGTGAGAGAGAGAAGTATAAATAGTTTCTACTACTTTAAAAAATGCATTAGCCTACAAGTTAGATGAATGCATAAAAAGTCTCCACAGCATGGATCCTGTACACTCCTGAGGTTTCTGACTGCTGCTTTCAGTGGTCTACATGCAGTTATCTATAACTGGGATATTCCTTTGTTACTCACTCTAATATTTGTATATGAAAGCATTACATTATGGCAGTTGGCAGATAATTTTACAAACAATATTGTAATTATTATTTTATGGCTAATTTAGTATTGTACCTAGTACACCATGTTTTACTGTTTTATATATAGAGTCTCTGAAGCCGTCTCTTGTTGATGTGTGGATCATTAGTGCTACTGCACAAGTTTTTTGCATGGTGATCCCTGGTCAGATGGTCTCTTGCTTGGTGACTGTTGACGGGGGAATGGCTATTGCCTGTTTGGGTACTGTAGCTATAACCCCCTGGGCCAGTTTGTAATGCTCTGAGCTGGAAGCTGATGGAGGAGAAGGTATTGGAGTTTCAGGAGTAGCTGTGGACACAAACAGTGAGAAAATGCATTAAATCACCAGATCATATAAGGATATACAATTAAACTCCATGAATTAACATATTCTGTACAGAGTGGAAAGCAAGAATATATTGGTTGTGAAATTCTGAAGGTCTTAGAGTAAAAGAATAACAATAGCTCTCTTTGATAAAGTAAGCCTGATTAGCTTGCAAAAGGATTAGTGCAGCAGGTTCGTCCCTTCAATTACCAGACTGGCATACATGAGAGTATACACCGAGGAGTACACACTGAGGAGTATACACTGAGGAGTACACACTGAGGAGTACATACTGAGGAGTACACACTGAGGACTATACATCACTCGCCAAACATGAAACCAACCTAATGACCTGTGATGGGTCCAGGAACTTACACATCTGTCCATTATGAATAGAAGTGGCCATGTTTGTGGTCACAATGACGTTGTTGCTGAGGTGCTCCTGGACAAGGTGGGGGTGTAAAGAGGGTGGAGCATGGGGGGCCTCATTAGCAGAGCCTGTAAGAAAATATATAAAGGACAATAAAGTTTCAGACTGTGTGGACATCCACATAGCCTATTACATTAGCCTATTCCACTTCTAAATGACAATTTGTGGAAAAAAAGTCCAGCAATTTTTTTAATGATGTGGGTCTTGCCTGTTTTACCTCAAGTGATGTTAAGATTAATGTTTTATAAAGGAGAACTTTTCAAAATAGAAGCTATTCATTATTGAAATGGTTCTCATCCTTACCTCCTAAAAGCATCTCCTGCAAAAGGTTGTCTATTTTGGCCATTCCAAACAGCTTAACAAACTGGATTTGCTCAATCATCTGCCAAGTGATGCTCTGTAGTGTTGGCAGTAGAAGCAGCAGCTCGCCAAATCGTCCCCGTGAGTCATACTGCCGATCGTTGATGTAGTCCTCTAAACTCACTTGGACCTGGTAACGCATCCGTTTGATCTTGCTAGGGTCACTTAGACCTTTGGCGTCTAGTGGTGAAGAAAAAGCCCAAATGGAGTCATGGTGTGTTTGATCAAAAGGTACTGGGATTTGTACAGATGTGTAAAACAATGTGTTTTTATTCGTTCTGGAGATGGCGTGAATACCTGGATCAAAGAAAACAATAGCCTTCAAGCAGGCATATTCATTGTCATCTATCTGAAGCTCCTGGAAGGGAAGAACCAACTCATCGAGGATCCGAACTGTTACTCGACTCACTTCCAGCTCAGGGCAGTTGCGCGGGATTATGTGGTCATTACCTGAAGGAAGCAGGATGACTGTAATTATATCGAACCTGTATGTAGCCGTGCATGTTTAAAAATGCTAGCGTCAGTATCAAGGTCAGTTGAATCCACTGATGTTTCAGGCGTGAGAACATGACAAGAATTCTTACCTAATAGCAGAAGGTCCTTGTACAGCATGGAGCGCTTGGCAGCCCCGAGAAGAAGATGTTCTCCTGCGTGAGCACGCAACAGCGCCACCTGAGGACACAAATACACACACACTCAGTTGACCCATGAACATCTGCACTGTACATGATCTATAATAGTTTGTACAGAAAGAGGGTCTATGGTCTTTTCTTGTGGACAAGAGGGTGTAGGAGAAGATGTACTGTCATACATGGTCAAAATCCATGAATGAGTTACCCTGCCCTGGTACTTGCATTGTTAATGATTCTGAAGGTCTTCAGAGGAGATCTAACTTTAAACTAACTCATCACTTTCTAACCTGAGACATCAAAACACATTAACCACTACCACTACAGATCCCACACACCTCCTCCTCTATCTGAGCCATCACTCTTTATTTTTCAGTAGACACATTTCTTCTCCACTGTGTTGAAAGCATACCGTTGTCCAGTATTACAATACCAGTATATCCAGTTATCCAAATATATATCTAATTCTAAAATGATCCATTAGTGCAATGGTTTATTTCCTTAGCTACCATATATGCGCATACTGTACGATGTGTGCTTTTTCTTCAATTGGTGTGTGGTAATCGATGATTAAATCTACACTGAAACCTTTTAGTTAACACTCACAAAAGAGGCAGGTTGGCACCCAGGAACAGATAACAACTCCAAACCTAGAGTGCCAGATTGCAGTTCAATTTGAGAGTTTTGCTGCTTAAACACATCTGATTCCACTCATCCGTTTTACTGGGTGTGTTAGAGCAGTGGAATATCCACATTATGCTGGTCTCTGGCTCTCTAGGTGTCTCCTTTGCCAAATATTAAGATCAGGCATTTGAACGCTTCAGAGCTGTTGCCAGATAGCTGGAGTAGCTCCAGATTTCTGCTCCTCCATACCTGGTCATCGAGGGGGAGGTCGCAGAAGGCCGGGATGTATTTAGCCCATTCCACCAGTACCAGTAATTGCTGCTTCATAGACTCACACACATCTGTGATAGTAGCCATCTTCTTTGTTCTGATGTCACCGTTAATGATGGGTCCTGGAGAAGAGATCTAAAGCATAGGAGAATCTTGATAATCAGACCTACTGGTATTCAGACCTTTTCTTTTCTAGAGCTTTCTATGAACAATATGATAGATAGATTTCAGATATATATTCTGTTTATATTACAGAATCCGACCTGTCTGGAGAGGACGTCGGCTTGGATGAGTGCAGTGATGGAAGGTAAGCTACTGTCCTCATAACTGGACCTCCTGGTGCTGATTCTGTCCCTTTCATTCTGTACAGCTGTGCCAGAGAGAACATCAGTGAAGGACTTTTGTAAAAATCTTGAGTTTGGTTGTTTATTACTGTGCTGTTCTGATGCTTTCAAACTGTTTGTTCAGTCCAAGTGAACACTACAAGTGAACATTAACTGCCTGTCTTACACTGATGTTGCAAAATGTCCAATGTGCTCCACACACAATGGATTCAATTCTGTCAGTTTCACAAAGGAAGTTAGCTTGTCCTGAATTTGTGCTAGAGTTGTAGCATTAGGTATATGTCACCCAACATTACTGAATGAATATGCACCTTCTTTCTTCATTCCAGCCCGGAAGCATTTTTTCAGTCTACAGTATCTGCACTGATTCCTCTTGTCTTTGTCCACGATACACTGTCTGTTAAACCTGTTACAAAACAAACACACACAGCACCAAATGTTGCATGTAAGAAATTGTAATGAATATTGTTTATAGCTTATGTGTGCAGAATAAAGCATTAGCGAATGCTGTTCTTGAAGGAGATGCTGACCTGCAAGAGTACATGTGGTTTTTGCGGACACTGCGCCTGAAGAAACCCTTGCAGCCATCACAGCTCGAGGCCCCATAGTGCTTGCCCGTTGCCCGGTCCCCACAGATGGCACACAGCGTCCCTGCGCCCAGGTGGTTGGCAGAGTTCATGTTGGCACTCTCAGCTGGTGAGGAGTCTGAAACCAGAAATGTTCAATGTATCTAAATTATATTCTTATAAATATAATATATAAATTATAACATATAAATTATATAAAAATATATAATTTATATAAAGTTATAATGTGAAAGAGAGAAAGAATTAACAATGACCTATTTAAATTAGGAAAACTCAGCAGTATAAGAGAAATATGATAATCTTGCTGCTCAAAAATAAGTAAGACAAATGAGCTAAAATTATTGATCAGTTGAGCTAGTCTCTTTAAACAGTACTCAGATAGCTGAAAGCAATCTTTCAGCAGATTTGGAAGAGGAAATGTTCTAAATGGTTGGAAAAGTTTTTTAAATTATTTGAAAAGTTTTACAATTAGCTATAAATCACAGTCATAAATCTATCCACCAAAACAGTGTTTGCTAATTAATCCAGAGGTGAATATGTATAAAACTGCATCAAGAGAACAGCAGTCATTATTACATGAATAACGGTCAAAAATACATTAATAAATATTTGAATGTTTTTAAATATTAAAAGTCATTCTAAGTCACTACGCTGATTTAAACTTGACTGGAAAAATACAAAGGAGTAAAATTATACAATCTCAAAATAGATTATGTTCCACTGCTGTAGGTCTGAGGTTTAAAACATATTTACACAATACATAAATGAGTAAATAAACATAGATAGATAGATAGATAGATAAACAGACAGACAGACAGACAGATAGATAGATAGATAGATAGATAGATAGATAGATAGATAGATAGATAGATAGATAGTTTAATAATAGATAAACTTAAATAGTTTAATCTATTCATTATATGCAAACTGCCTTATTTATTGTTATAACACAATAAAACATAAACCAAATAATAAAATACTGTTTTGATGATTAACACCAAAGGAGCACAGGGTGATTGCATTAAAGTCAACAAGCAACTCGCTGATCAAAGGGACAGATCTATCAAGTGACTAATTTTACATGACAGATGTATCAAGTGACTGATTTTACATGACAGATGTATCAAGTGACTGATTTTAAACTGACTCATTATTTGGATGAGAAAGAACATCTCATCATTGGTTAACTGATAATGTCGTACTGTTTAATTAAACTAATCATTTTTAAAAGCCATATGAATTCAGTACTATTCAACTATTCAACATCTATGGAGAGACTGACCAGTAAAGTGTTAAAATGACATACAAAGCAGCTGTTCCTCATCAGAGACTTACAGCAAAACTTATCAAAATGAATCGGTGATATAGCAACTTCAAATGAATGGATCTTTTTTTTAATAGAATCAGTTTGATTGTATTAACCTAGACATGGGAGACTGAAACTCTGAATATTTCTATCTTCAGTATACATCTTCTATATCAATTTATCTTACTGTCAAACACTCTTGGTAATGCTACTCTGAATAAACATGTTATCTTTAACTGCCCACAGCCAACATCAGGTAAGAAGAGCTGGATGAAATCACACTGGGATTTTTAGTGGTGTAACTCTGTCTTGGAATGAAACATGACCCAAGCCACCTTTCAAGACAGAGCTTGCAATGTTCATCTGTCCAACAGCTTCTTGACTTTCAGTCAATCCTCTTTATATATGTTGCCCTGCCTTCGTTTTATATATGTGGAAACATGCATTCCCAATGCAGGGGCTTCCCAAAGGAAGGCTGCAAACATCTATAAAAACACAAAAACCTATGAAATCACAACACCATACAGGTGACCACACAGCAGCCAATATAGTCAGAGGACTCAAAGTTCAGAGTGATGACTCACCTGTACTCATGGCCAACACTTGCATGTTCTCAAACTCCAGGGTGGTGTAGGCTGGGTCCAGGGCCTCGCTATAGTCTGCCATCTCCATGTCTGCTAGTGCTTTGGACAAACGCATTCTCAGCTACCTGATGCTGGGGGCAAAGACTTGTCCTCTCGGTGAAGTTTGGACGCCCCCTGTTAGACCAAGCCCCGCCCCCTCAGAGTGGTAGAAACCTCTGAGTGACATGGGCTGTGTCCCCTAGGGCAAAGATGAGACTGACTTTGACTGACAGGTCAGACCTGCCCCTAGGCCATGGCCCAGTCCTGGAGCGGGGTGGCCCTTAGGTTAATCATTGTCTAGCGTTTTTAGCGCTAAATCAGGATTGTTTTTTTAGATATAGATGAACAAATGTTCTCTCTCTCTCTCTCTCTCTCTCTCTCTCTCTCTCTCTCTCTCTCTCTCTCTGTCGCTCCCTCTCCCTCTCTCTAACCTCTCTTTCAATATCTAATGTCAGTAAAGGTTTAGCAACTTCACGATTGCAGCACATCCAGTCCCTGGCATACTGCTCTAGTTGGATTTGACTGTTTTTCACACCAGTCCAAACCAGATTTTTAGATGGCCAGCACATTTATGTAAAGTTTTCCACCACAAACCTCATCAAGACCACAACACATCATATAGAGAGACTTTTCAAGTTGTTTTATATCAAGTACCCCCAGAAACATCTAGACTTATTTCCATGCTCAAATGATTTTTCTAAACTCCATTCATTCTTAAACAACAGCAATCACACTCACTAGGTAGAAACAGTAATCGTTATGTATAAGGATTTGTTGTTCTACAGGAAATTCATACACACATGATATACCTATGTTGTTCTAGCTGTAAAGAAAATAATAGAGAGTATTTCCACTTAACTCACTCATAACACATAACTCACTCATTACTATTATCTAAATTCAATTAATAGTGGTGAGGTATTCATACTAGTACTAAGGTCTGTGCTGATGCTATTAAAAAGCATTAATTTCATACAGAATGCAGTGGTCAAGGCATATTATTTATGCAGAGTACTATAACCATAAAAAAACTCATAACTAGTACTATACAAGGCCAAAGAATTAGATTATCAGACAGTGTTCACAGCAACACTGATATCACAATGCAACGTAATATATAACATGCCATGGTATAATATTTAGTCTTCAATTAATGGTTCATCTCAGAGCGGTTATTATCCAAAATCCAGCCTGTGGTTTCTTTTTATGTGCTTTTCAACTCGGTGCCTGATTCATCCTCGTTAACATGCCTACATGTGGGACAGTATTTGCTATTCAAGTCAAAAGCACAACTGGTGCATTTACGCAAATAACCACGACAAGTGCACAGGTGTAAGGGCCAAGGCAAACACAGCACAGGATATATTTGAAGAAGGGAAAGTGACAGTACAAAGTTACGGGTCAACACTCCCCAGTTCATGGAGCCACGGGGCAGTAAAACCATCCTCCACCTTACAGCCACATCCGTGTGCACGGAGCAAAAAGTGAGCCGATTAACATGGTGACCAAGTAAACCAAAATGCAATAAATACAGTATAAAACGCCCATGATCTTAAAACAGGAAGAGCAATTGATCACTGGAGGAGGGAGTGATTCTATTGTTGTCCGAGGCCACTAATGATGAACATTACTGTTTGGTTACTCTCCTGGTGAAAAAGGGTGTATGTCAGAATTGGAGTGGCAAAAGCATTACTGATAATGTCCTGGTTTATTTGACTCTCAAGATCTCTCCGGACATTGTGCATATTAAATTTGCTATAATTGCTTGGAATAGCCTGGAAAACACCTAGACTTACATTCTGGATAACTGGCAATGTACATGTGAGCTAGGGACACCCTGACATGTCTACATGTATACAGAAGCTATTTGGGGGGGGTGTATTTTATTGCGTTTGTTTATGAGTTTGTTTATGTTAGTAGATATTTGTACCATATCTTCAACTTTTTTTTTATTAAATACTTATTTTGCAATGCTGTTTCACACCTTAGATTATCACACCTTAGATTAGCTGTAGGTTTTTCTTTTAACAATTTTAGATGGAGCTTTTGATTAGACACACTAAGCTGCCAACAAGACATTTCTTTAAACTGTAAAATCATATTTTTGGATTTAATAATTTCTTTATTAAACAAATTTACACATTTGTCCAGCTTATATCTTACATGTTGTGTCAACCTAAACATATCTTTGAGAATTTATCTCACGTCCTCTTGTTTGCTCAACAGATTTGTCAAAATCATACCAACAATTAACCTGGGGTATAATAATAACATGGAGACTCAGTGAGAGAGCAGTGATTCATGCTAGACCAATCTTATCTCTCTTACCATTAAAATCTTTATCATAACCCCGATCTTCATGGCTCTGTGATCTCCTCATGGAGGTCTTGGATTGCTCTATAAAACCTAATCTGCAAGGTTATGGCTCTCTCCCTCACATGCACAGTCAGAGTGTTTCAAGCAGTCAGATTCAGATAAATACTCAAGATCATTATACTCCTGACATGGGAGAGGTTTCTTGGCAAACGTACCAACTACCTTAACCCTAATCAGTTTGTCTAATCAGTTTGCTACAGTCTAGTGTATTTGTATAGTTTGTAACCAGCAATAGCTGAAAGTGCTACTTTACTAACACAGAGAAGGTTAGACATATATGTTATGGCTAAGTGAGTGCAGATTTCACTCTTTTTGTACAATAATTGTGTTTTATTCATACAGTTGTTACATTTCTGCCAGTTTGGGCTGTCGCCTATGTTACAAAATGAATGTTGATGCACTGACGTTAATTTAAATCAGGACAGAGGCTTGAAAGGAATAATGAAGAACCATTTATTTAATATTTATTTGAACATTAGTTAATTACTGTTTAACCTTCTCACAGTGGATGCACTGCATATTTAATATAATATAAAACAAATCAACACATGTTTATTATTACAAAAAATGAAGTAGACCAAGCAAATATGTATATGCTCTATATAGTGTGTTATAACGACACTCTTATGAGATACATTCAAATAAGAACAATTGGCTGCCTCAGTCAATCTACTGAAAGGCTTCACACTTAGATGAAGTAGAGCTCATTCATAAATTGATCTACTACTCAGTGTCTTGCAATTCATGTTGCTTGTTAATCAGTACTGAAGACCCTTAAATGATGTAATGATGTGAATCTCCTACCTCATTCTTTAATGATCACATCACTGTCACTCACTGACAGCAAACTAAATCACAGTTCTGAGAGAACCTCTGATTGCATTTAAGGTGCTAAGATTGAAACACATTATGTAAATGACAAACTGAAGGGTGCCTTTCCGGGATCAAATGCCTCAAACTGGCTACATCTAATACATTTCCCAACACCTGATCAAAATCAGTGTTTTATATGTATGTAGGCTAATATGAACAGGAACTATGGAAAGAGCACAACTTTCACAATGAAGGAGATGATATTTTCGGTCATGCCAAACTGGATGTTTACAAGCATTTACAGCATGAAACATGAACTTTGAATCTGTTTATGGAAGACAGGGGAGAGCATCAACTGTCCTTCCTCGATCGTCTCCTGCATTTTGATGCAAAGCTGCCATGTCATGTCCGAGTCTTATAATCAGTCACCCATGCCGCCTGGGGCTAAAAGTCAAAGGACTGCTCAGGGCTGATGTAATTCCACTGCCTGTTTCCCCCTCTCTGAAACTTCAAACTCCAGTTTGTGAACAAAGTCCTGTCTATCTTCACAATAGAGATCTCCGACCACTGACCAAACTCCATTTGTAACTGCCTATTTGTACCTTCTCATGAATGAGTCTTTTTCATTCCCACCGCCTGACCAAATGGGATGCAGTGGTGGTGGTGTGAGCTAGCGCTCTCATACTCCAACTCTCCTATACGGAATAATAACGCGCCCTCGGAATACTTGTGGAATAATTTTGGGAATATATCTGTTTAGCTCTCTTCTTTTGACTTTGGTCAAAGTGGCACAGGAATTAAAAAAATGGTTTTGTGATGCTCAGCTGCCTTGATAAGATTGAGGGGGGGAGAGTGGTAGCATGCTTGCTACACCCCATCCGAGGCCAGTAGAAAAGACAGTATGGACTGACTGGGGTAGATGGCACAGGTACGTAGTAAAATGACATAGTGGAGACCTTGTCAACAGATTGCTATCTGCAAACCACACAGCTTGTGCAAACCCCCTGAAATTTGGCTGTGGGGGTAGAATGCTTTCTCCTAACTGTATGAATAATATATAAGTGTAACATTGTTTAGGTTTTGAGCTGCTTTATGAGATTTGCAAAAATCAAAATGTAATGAGATGAATCTTTCATTTCTTTGTATGTGCTATGAGGACTGATAAATGTGGTCTATGCCCCTCCTCTTTAAAGCAGCCCTACTTTTGACAGGCCTTTGGGAGTTAAATCAATGGACGTGAAGCAAAGAAGAGAGAGAGAACAAAATTGTGGAGTATTTGGGTCATTATAGGTGTCACAGATAAGCATGAACCATCTAAGCCAATTCTTTAGTTGATTCTGTTGTCTAACTTTGATTGGATTTGTTGGAAGAAAAACCTTTCAGTCAACAGATTTCAGTAGATAAGATGACTCGGAGTGTTCTCTGCACTGAGCAGAAGATCTAAGTGTCAGAAGAAGTGCTCATGTTATCAATTTAGAATGACTTTATTTGGCTGCTGTGTGACAAAATTGGGCTTTTCTGCTTGAGTTTTTCCAGAGCTGGTAAGACTTAGTAGGTTTGAAGAGAAGTTACAAATATAACTCATAGCAGGACCTCATCAAGACATAATCCCAGCTGTCTTCTGTTACTAGGCAATATTCAACCTAAGTCTTAAAAACCTTGTATTTTCAAACTATAATCATGCAACTGCAATTTCACTTTTTAGTGCATTTTGCTGACAAAAATTATCAAATATTAAAATATTTAGATATCTGAAACATTTATTTGACATGTTATTTCAGATAAATGTTCATGTATGAAGCGGTGGTTTTTGTTCTTTTAATGTCTGGTCTGTGCTGCATGCTTTTCTCACAGATTATTTCGCTATGCAGATTCCCAATTGAGCTTCCAAGACAGAACTGTGCTTCTTCCATAACCATTAACAGGGACAGTTATCTGTGCAGTTTCAAAAGTCCTCACCCATCTTAGTATTTGGAGTCTGGGTAATCATAAACCTCTATGGCCTAATATTGCACAGTCCCCATAAAGTATTTCTGTTTAAACCTCAACATTGCTGGGTAATAAAGACATTTGCAGTGAGGGGTGGGGGTTTGAGGTCAAATGACAGCAGAAGGATCATCCTTTCCATGTCTGCACCAGGTCTGCACTGATTTCAGCTCAGATTTCCTTCATCATAACCATGTCCAGTTTTAGTTTCTCTTCCATTCATACAATAGCTCTTGATTATGATCACATTATCACAAAATGTGCAATTTTTACTTGAGATATTTCCATTGGAAAATAACAACACGGGTATAGCGTTGTTAATGCCACTGAAATTTTAACAGAATCAAGCTTTTTTCATGAAAGCATAAAAGCTCAAGAGAATGCCTGAATATCGCATAAGTAAAAAAATGGCATCAATAAACATTTAGCGCAATGCTCTTCGTAAATCAATCATGGTTTCCGATAAGGTTCTGTCAATGATTAACGGTTGTTTTGCAGAGATTTCGGGACTGACTATGGGCCCCTCCATTTTGCTGACACGGAGACACTGAGTGGACACTTATCTGGCCTTTTAACCATCAATGAAACATTAAACTTTTCATCAGAATACATACAAATATGGTTGAGTCAGTGAACCTGTATTCAGACTTTTGTCTTGTCAGATTATGTTAATCACTAAATTTTCTTTAAAAAAAAATTAGGGTGACTGATCCAGCTCCAAATGTCCTTTATAAATATTTTCCACACTCCTTTAAAACATTTACTAATCTGTCTTAATATTGTTTCATTGTAGAATAACTCAGCAATTTGTGCTTACATAAACAGTGGTTCAAAGCAATTACAGAATGGGACTGTATAAAAATTCTTGCTTCATACATAACCAGGACGTATCAAAGATATTCTAAAAATAATTCAAACGTATAACCCCAACACAGAACGTATTCCTGATCACATTATGAAGCCAAATTGTTAAAATGAACCGTACACTGCCCTTTTTCAGGATGTTTGCTTGTTTGGTAAAATTTCCCAAATTCATTGGGCCATATGGTAAATTCAAACAGAAAATATTATGACTATAATGGCCAGGACTTCCACTGTCTTTTGCTGGTTGCTGGTGTAGAGCAGCTCCACCATGTGGTAAATAAAGTCCATACACACACACACACATTTATATGTATACTCAGCAATTTATCTCAATTTGTAAAGCAGACCTTCCAAATAAGGGACACAGAAAAAAGATATACATTTATTATTTATTCAACAAAAGTAAACTGAAAAGGTAGTAGTTTGTGGCATCTCCTGTTGCAGCCAAATGTCTTCTGTAACCACAAACGAGTGTTTTGGGGGAATTTTGTCCACTCCTCCTTGCAAAACTCCACCAGTTGAGAAAGGTTGAAGGGACACCTGTACCTGCCATTTCAGATCTTGCCACAGCATTTCTATGGGATTGAGGTGCGGACTTTGACTGGGTCAATCCAGAGTGCAAATCTTCTTTCTCTTAAGCCATTCCTTGGTAGTTTTGTTGGAATACTTTGGATTATTGTCTTGTTGCATAATTCATTACCGTTTCAGTTTCAACTCCTTGACTGATGCCAGGAGATTCTCGTCAAGAATTTGTTGATAGGCCTGGGAATTTATGGTTCTCTGTATATTAAGGAGTCTTCCAGGTTCAGAGGCACAAAAGCAGGCCCAAACCTTCACATTTCCACCACCATGCTTCGCTATTGGGAGGAAAATCTTCTCTTTATGAGCAGTGTTGACTTTTCTCCAAACGTGGTGCCAGTGATTGTGGACAAAAAGTTCAATTTTGGGTAGAATTTCTGTCAGATAATGGGTTTCGTGAAAGCCTCTGGTGTGTCCAAGTGCTCTCTGGCAAAGTTTAATCGGGCACCTTTGTTCTTTCTTCAGAGCAGAGGTTTCCTTTTAGCAGCTCTTCCAAGAATGCAGCGTCTATTGATTTTTCACCTGACTGTAGACACATGTACATTTATCCCAGATGTTGCTAGAGAGGTATGCAACTCCCTGGAGATGATGTGTAATTTTTTCTGGTGTTTTATTGGTGTATGTTTTGATGGCTGTCCACTTCTGGGCTTCTGAGTTGTGGTGATGCTGAGTGCCCTCCATTTGAAAATGATACAGTGGATGGATGGAGCTGGAATGTTTTGGAGATGGTCATGTAGCTTTCCCCACACTGATGTTCTATCACCACCTTCTTCCTGATATACTTGGAAATCTCCCCTCAACATTGTTGATCCGTGTGCTTTACACCTTGGCAGTAGCTTGGTTGGTTTCCTCTCCCTTTTAATCAGTATGGCTCACTGATCTTTTCCCAAGGATGTCTCATTTGATTGGTCTGCTTAATTGACTACTCGAGCACTTGCGTGAGTCTATTACCTAATTGATTTTACCAGTGCAGCTGTGATTCATTGACTTCTGCACACGCTCTGATTCCATGTTTCATGCAGTCTGCTGGCAACTCACACATTTCCCTCATAACAATGATGAACATAAACCTGACATGTCATATACAAAACCTGGTGATGATAAAATAAGAGTATTGCCATCATCAAAACCACTCAAGGAGTTCCCAAACTTTCAAGAAGCACTGTATATGCTCTATATATCCTTTTAGGATAAACAGGAAATCTGGTAGATATGTGGCACAATGTGTGGCATGTGAAGACTATACTAATGAAGGGTCAACAGGTGTGTTGTTCTCCCTTTAAATGTCACAGAGAGGCTCATTTAGTTAATTGTAACTGTGAATTGTGTTAATTGTAACTGTGAATTGTGTTCTGGATTAATATACATCTGTACCTGATTAATCCAAATAATATTTTTTAATCACTGGAAGCAAAGGGCTACACAATGGCTTTAACATGTACATGTATTTTCTCACAGTACTGAACATGTAGAATGATAAGGACTTCATCCTGACTTAGAATTCGACTTTGAATGGATATCAAGATATTGAATATAGAAAACTATAATGTCAGGAAATGTTAAATGCTTTTCATTGCATAGTGACTTATAGACATAAAACTCTTATAGATTCCAGAACACATTGCATATGCAGTTTTGAAACATTTTCTCACAGTAAGAAATTTGAGTTTAGCACCAAACTACCCTCTCAGAGTTTAGCTGCTGATAGAAACATATGTTGTTTTCATCATTCATCTTTTCATCTTTTCAAACAGTTCACCATTTTCTGCTAATAAGTAAAGTTGCACAACGTTACTAGCAGAGTACCAGCAGACCAGTACCTGGAGCAGCGCCATGTTCCCCGTACATCCTGAGCTCTGGTGGACTGAATTCAGGCTCCTCAGGCTCCCCCATGAAGCATGCGGTCCATTTGCGCCCCTGGTGTGGGTGTGGGTGTGTGAGAGCTGCTACATTTCTGCAGCATGCACACTGAGCAGCTAACCTAATCCTTTAATGCTTGTCACAATGAGATTTCGTTGGAGGCTTGCACTCATGTTCTAACATTGTCAATGCCACACAGAGTGTATAATTCCACCTTACACACTTCCATGCACTGGTGCCAGGCTAGCCCATGGAAGACATATACCTGATGTATGAATTCACCTCTATCATGATTAAGGAATCATTGTTCAAATCTGTGTAATATTCCATATTAGAGAAAAATAGAGGAAGAGAAGATATCAGCTACAGAATTACTGCAGATGTGAAGGACAATGTGTGATCAACTTATACTTATTGTCAAGATGACACTGACAAAACAAATAAAGAACATTTTTAACCTCAATGCTTTTTTTCTTGAATGCCATGTTAGCTCTTCTACATACATATGTTTTCTGTATTGGGTAATCAGAATTACAATGGGCCGCTCATTAAATATAAAATGCATACATGTAAATGGTAATATTTAGGATATTTATTTGATGAATGTCTTACTTTCCTTCCTTTAAAATGAAAGTTTTCATGTGAAATTTTTTTTTTGTATGAGTATAGCCAACCTGTATTGGTTTGCATCTCATGTGGGTCATGTTAAACATTTTAAGTTCACAGGCAATGAATTCTGAAACCATTTTGTACTTACAGGAACTATAAACACCTCACATTAGTCATGTGTGTGCAATAGGCCAATCAGATCTCCTGAAAGAAGTAAAGGTAAGTGCCCTTTAGGAGTGTCTCTGAGAGTTGGATGCTGGTACATTGTCTGCATTGGCTCCAAGGCCAGACTGACACTCAAGTAAGAATTCACAGCAGGACATGCCTCTGCCCCTTTCACTTTAGAAAGACAGAGACAGACATTTTAGTTTTAAAATGTTTTTTTTTTTTATCAGGAACAAATAGTCCCAAAACCGAGAAGAGAGTCGCTGTGCGCCTGATTCACTTTGAAAAGTATTCCTCTGACTTTACGTCTGTATTGGAGGGACGGGCCATCTTGGCTGTTTGGTGTCCTCTGTGGAATCATTTGGCCTACAGGGCAAACAGAGCTTGTCGCTTCAGAGCTGTTTATAGCTCTTGTTGTGTTTGCTTTTAGTGAGCGATCCTACTAGCTTTGCAGGAGCGCCATTCATTTTCTAACGGCTGTGCAATTAGCCCAAGCTGGTCCTTTCTACAGGCCCCTTGTGGAAGTTGGACAACCATGCTGTATTTTTTCCCCTTCCTTTTTTCAGACTATAACAGGGGATTATTTTCTGTAAAACTACAAAGATCTGCATTCTGTACTTGGCATTATGCATAAAACCTACAAAAATCTCCAAAGCCATCCAGAACAGCAACAACAACGAGTGAAAGTGCTTTGCTGTTTACTATGAAGTGATTTTGAAGAGTAATACATTCAGAATGTCATGTGCTTGAATAAAGGAGAAATGATAATGATAATGATGTTACAGTAGGGAACTGATGTGTTCTGCTATAAGCGTTTGTGCATATTCAGTTTTATTTTGCTATTATGAGAGTCTGCAAAATGTCACAGCAAGCATTGGCCTGACAGTGATTTGAAGCATTTTTTGTTTGCAAAAGAAGCAAACATTACAATGCCTCAAGTTGATCTAGGCCAGAAAGAGGCTTACGCATTATGGCTGTCAAGAGCATTCAACCGAAACTAATGTTATGGTTATCACCCAACATCCTTCCAGCAAGAGTAAACGTGTAAATAAATAAACCTCAGTGAACACATACAATCGATGACCTGTGTGGTCATATTGCCATTACTGTTTCATAAAGTGTACATTATTTAAAAGTATTCATAAAGAAATAAAGAACATAAAGAAATGTTTTTTTGTTGCACAACGTGATGTGATAATAGCTAAGAAGAAGTGCATATGCAAGCATGTAATGTAATATATCATATGTTATGTACAGTTATGTCATCAAACTATTGTGCTTTGTGACATCAAGCACAGAGGGCTAGTGTGTTAAGCAGGGCTCATTTAGAATGCAAAGCAACAGTTGTTAGGTAAAACCTTTCAACATTTTGGCACGTTCTGTTCTCTGCTACAGAACGATTATAATTTACAATAATGATTCATGTTAAAGTAATATAGAACTTTTGTCACATTTTAGAACTTATACAACAATAAAATTGTTTTCTTCTTACAATAAAAATGTGGTGAATTCATACGTGTTCATTTTAGTTCAGTGTATGATGCATATTTCTCAATATTTACTTTAAATGTATCTACTATAATTACTATTATTTTCTTTAAACTCGTCTGTTGAATTATGCTAGCCCCTCTCCCAAAAGAGGACGTTCACTTATGGAGTCTGCATCATTCATCCTCTACAGGTAGAGTCTACAGGTAGAGTCTACAGATAGGCCGTGGACACCAGCCATCGTGACTTTGTCCCACCTCCTAAACTACGGCTTGCACAAAAACCTCTCAGAAACATCAATGAAAAAATACACACACACACACACAGTACAGCACATCCATGTGTCTATCAGTGAGGTCCTCCCACCTGAAACCAGCAATATCTGGGCTCTTTCACAAATCCACCAGCTCCTTCCCTAAGCTGTACACAAAAGGACAGCAGAGGACAGAGAGGGAAAGAAGGGGAGAGTGAAAGAGAGAGAACTAGTGTGTGTACTCACCATACGGAAGCTCCATATTAGTGCTGACCTGAGCGTTAACATTGACCATTCCGTTTCTTCTGTTCAACACGGCCGACTCTTGGTGTCCTTTCCCCCTCAACGTGTGTAAATTGTTAGACACAGATGTAAAAGTTAGGTGCAGCCTGCTGTTTCGAAGGAAGGCGTTGCTGGCGCTGGGTAAGGCCGGTACTCCTGTTATCTTATTGATTTTCCTAATCTGGGCAAATGTGGGTGGGGAAGTTAAACAGTAACCAAGCTCATATAGAGACCAATCCATATGACAGCTGTAGCCATGGCAACAGGATGATAGAAACTCAAACAGCCAATTTGTTATAATTTCACCCCATTTTTCAAGGTCTGCATCTTAGTTCGTAGGTTGTCTCACAACGAAGAAAACAAGAAAATACGTGTTTGATTAGTCAAGAGGGAACAAGGAAAAAGATTTAATTTGAAGTGGCAGAATAGCACCACGTCATGTGAGTGATTTACAATGTGGCTAATACTGAAAGAAAAAAAAACTTTGTTACATTTTAATGTATCCAGTCATAAATGAGTGTAAAAAAAATGAGGAACTCAGACTGATACAATGGATGACCCACAGAACTTGCACTGAACCTGTGGAAAATGATACAGTAGCTGTCCTGTATGGGTTTCCACCAGAAACAGCTGTTCCCAGGGCTATAAAATGATGGACTCAGCTAAAGGCATAGAATTACACAACAGTACAGTAGTTTTTACTTTTCATTGTGCTCATGGGAAATACGCAGTCACAAAACTTCTCACAGTGTCATAGCAAGTGATTAATAACAGTGTGGAATATAAATAAAATATTCTTATTTTATTCTAACAGTGTCTTATTAACAAATTCATTATCTGATCTACTATAACCAAATGAACATGTTTAGGGATCTAAATGATCAGTACTTTAGTATAGTATAGTACTGATCATAGTATAGTACTGTGTATAGTATTTTTGTTTATCAATATAGCAATTTAACAATTCTGTCAAGGCAATTTCATAAACACTGAATGGACAAACAGGCACTATTCTTACTTTGTCTTACAGTTTATGGTTTCATATATAGACTTACTGTTGATTCATAGCAGACCAATGGCCTCAGAATCGGCCTTCCTGGCCCAAACTCTGACATTACCTCAGTTTCAGATTCCCCTCCCCCACCCCCAGTAGCCTATATCATGAAAGGTGGCTCAATGAGGCTGAATGTATTTTTGTCATATTGAATATATGTATATGTATATATGTATTTTTCTTTCATATTGAATACTTTCATCTTGATTGTTTTTGTTTAATATACTCCTAGGCTATTGGAATCATAAACCTGTATGTAACCATTTGTATGTATATTGTAAGTAAATTGTGCATTTGTGCAATATTGTTAGTTCAGATAGACCTTTAAAACAATTTTTAAATAGAAACAAACCTAAAGGGAAAATCTGTAACTTGGACACTGGAATACATCCAAAAATAAAAGATTAATTACAGTTTTATAAGAGCTTGTTCAGTGTTAATTGCTTTTCGGGTATGTCATTTGCAACCAGTTTGTATTTTATAGAGTAATATGTTAAACCTAGTTATTATGATTGAAGTTGCATACACAGTGACGTACATCAAGCCCCAGTAAAGTAAAATATAACTCCAAACAAAACTTGTAAGGATGAATTTGACACTCTAAGTGTTGTTTTGACAGTGGAGGCTTTAGTAAATGTAAAGTTTTACAGTTTTATGTTTAAGGGTGTACATCAAATATAGTAAAACAACTGATGTCTCTTTAGTTTTCTAATTTCTGTATTGTATGTTTCATTTTGAATTATATGAACAGGGAAGGTGTTATGCATCACTGCTCATCTTGCCATTTGTCAATCCAAATCCACAGAAAATTTATTGGATGTACATAAGCCATAAAAGTGCGTACCTCTACATGGACCTAACTGCATTGCCCATTAGCAAACATACAGAACAGTGCAAACAATTCAGGAACAGGACCAGAAACAAGTCCAGTTCCTGAATATAGCCTGTGACTTGACCAGTTAAGTGTAGATGGGTGACAGTATGACCATCTCATTAGGCAGCATCAGTTCCTCACTTTCTTCAGTTAGTTACTTCGGCTGTAACATAAAATATGCACAAAGGGCAGGAACTCCATTGTGTTTCACATTGCCAGCAACAACCTGAATTTTTAATGGTACTACATCAAAATGGAAGTTCTTTGAAGTTCCCTCTTCTGTCATAATTCATTAACTATTCATGATGAAACCGCCTTGGTCTAATCCCCAATTATGTATGACCGCTGCTAAAACCAATTGAGCTTCTTCCTGGGTTTTGATGTGGAGCACTGATTCTTGTTACATGATCCTCCATAAACAGAAGGACACGCAGAGCATGGCTTTCCCATCTTATATGGAGCTTCTCCTAACCAGTTACCCCTGCAAGACAAACAAGAGCATGTTCACGACAATCTCCTTATCGCATGCTACTTAAAACAGCTGTTACGATCTGTACATTTTGCTGCTAGTTAAACTTGGACTGGTTCCACTGAGTGTAAAATGATACAATCAGGTCTTACTTGATAGAGTAGTTGCAGACCAACAAGATGGCCTCCTTCCACGTACTCCCAAACACGTTCATGTTTGAACACCTGTTGATGGCACACCCAACCCTACTGGTGCTAGCCCACACCATCTGTACACCCACAACAAAAAGTATTCATATTTTAATATACAGAATATAATTTAAATACCAATACCATGCTCAAATATAACACGCACAGGAATGACAAAAAACCTTCAAAAAAAAATTCTTCAGCTAATACATTGGGTGATCTTGCAATATACCAGTATTTAAGCTTTTTGGTTTGGCTGGAAACCACACCTGTGTGTAGTGGGAACAGATAGAGCCTGTGCATCTGTTGGGGTAAGAGAAGGAATGTTTCTCTTCGTGCCATGACCTCACCAGCTCGATAACAGACCTGTGCCTGCATGAAGGAGGAAACCACGTGTGTCTCACCCGCTCTCAGTGTGGACACGCGCAGAATTTGGACATCAGTATTAAACAGCATGGCCATCATTTGTTTTGTGTGGCTAACACATGATAGGTCTTCCAAATGAGAGAAAAGAAAGTTGATCTTAAAGATATGTGTCAAGACATTATTCTTCAACATGGAAAGCTGCAATATGAGAGTTAAAAAGAAGAGAATAACGTGGCTTCAAGTGTGACAAAGCCCTTAATACCTTCCTGAGCTGATGGACAGGTTCTGGCCCAGGTACTTCATAACTTGGGGAGGTCCATGGTCCCATAAGCATTGAGAGGCCCAGGACTCGGCAGATTTGGCGAGCCTTCCGTCCCACATCTTTCCAAAGAGAAAGGAAGAAAGAATAAATATATATTAATAATATATATTAATATATATTGTGTGACATTTCATTACAGTGATCTGACATCAGCTTTATGAATACAACCAACTGTAAAATTCTCAATTAAAGTATATATAAAAAACATTTCATGACTTGAGTACAAATAATGCTATTGTGTATTGAGTTGTAATAGGACCAACACCAAGTGTGTGATGATATGCGCTAAAATGATGTCTCATAAACGCAAAAGTAATGACGAATAACGCTACCATATATTCCATATTGGCGGCAGGAGGGAAGACTTGGGAGCGCACGCGATTGTGGTAATCCAACAGCGCCGTCATGTCCCGGGAAGAAATGTGGCGCCTCGACCGGCTGCGGGGCATGTTGGTGCTCGTGCCCCGCGGGTTCAATAGTGCCTCAGAGTCAGCGACGCTGACCAGAGAGACGTGAGTACCGTTGGTCTGAGCCTCGCTCACGCGAATGTGCGGTGTAGCCCACAAGATGGCAGCCAAGTACAAGTGAGCGCAGGCCACGCGCATGGCGGTCTCTGGATGGTCTATCTGGAAAGCGCTTTATATTCTGACCATAGTGGACAAGAGAATAACACTTAAATGCATTCGAAATGGCAGAAAATTCTCTTTACATGTATTAACTTGGAATCCTTGAAGATAGCTCAGGTAATTTTCCATGCACAGTTATTTTTGACAACTGATACAATGAACTTGATTCATTTTTGTATGCTCAGTAGTGTACCTCTGCAATTAGCTAAAACACAAATCACTAATTACAGTGCAACAAAAATGAAAAATAATTGTAATGCATAAAACATAAAACACTTATTGTATACCATAATCACAGTAAGGATTTACACTCTAAATAACTGTTATTCAAATTTGCAGAAATATATTAACAAACCTAATCCACTCACTGAATATGAGTAGAAAGTTCAAACGCCATTAAAATGCCTCACATCTGGAATAAAAGAAGTGCATTAAAATGAAGAAAAACCTTTATTCTAATACTGCAACACAATATTCCTGTAATGAATTATTCACCAATATCTCTATACAAATTGAACTCTAGAAGAAATTGAAAATGGGAATTTGATTTATACCTCTGAATTGAACCCGGTAATCCCCAGAGACAAAGAGGCAGTTCTGAGCTGGAGAGGTCCTCACTACGCATACCTTCAAATGGGACACCAGCACTTTGGTACAGACAAGCCCGAAAGGAAGCACCTGTGAGGTTCTGGGCTTTAAGTGTCAGCCTTCGCAAACACCACCCTTTGAGATGTGCAGTGGGGCTCTTTAACTGGGGTGGCAGTCTCTGGGGCTGTCGGACGTCGATGAGAGAAATCCCTTTGCTCTTTCTGGGTTCATAAAACATGCTGATGGGCGTTCTTGCTTTTTCAGCACACTCACAGAAGTTCCCAATAGCTAGCCCAAACTACAAATGCTCACATTTTCCCAAACACAAATAATCAATAGCAATGTATAAAAAAAATCCGCAAGCTAGTGAGAGGAGCAGTTTTATCCATGTAAACATTTAAAACGTTACATAAATTATTTTATACTGATTTAAACGTACAAATCATTTAATGTTTCTATGAAAGTAACAGTTCTACACACATATATTGGTCATATTATTTATTACTTCCTCACCTGCATTTGTTTTGAGCTCATACTTAAAGGCTCAAATGATTTCTTCACATAGCCGTCTTTCTTACCAAACCCAATAAAGTGGTTCAATAAGCACAAGAAGGGAATGAAAGTTGGAAAAGCAGATTAAAAAAACACCAGTTATTGAAGTCATGGGCCATTATGACATCAGATGTCCTGGATTCTATGAAGACGTGGATCCTTCCAGGAAGGCTTAAGCCATGTGCAGTGCAACCCATGCCAAGGCACACGGCATGGGCTGGCACAGGTCTGGGGTCAGTGAGAGCACCAGAGTCCTGAAATTGAGGCATTACTGTGGTTAACAGCATGGGGATTAGCTGCTCTGCTGGTCCACCCCCAGGTTACACTACCAAAAACCAAAATCTTGGTTTTGTCTGCTTAGAATTATAATGTATATTATATTATATAAATATATATGTTACCATGGCCACAGGTTTACCACAAATAGGACAACAATGGAGAAGCTTAAACAGGTTTGAGTTGCTGATTTGTAGACAGAGTAAAGTGCATTCTTGTTCACTGACATCTGGCTGAAGCATTTACAGGGTTCTTCTAGTTTAGGGCTCTGTGAATGTGTACTGTTTGGTAAGCCTGTGTGATGCTCACCCCCATATTACCATAATGAACATGACTCATGACACCTATGAGTAAATAAGCAACAAAGAGTTGGTTTAAACTGGGATTGTACAGCTACACAAGAGGACGTTTAAGTGAATCAGTGTTGTAATTCACAGTTGTCTCACAGTTTTGTTTGATTTTTGACATGTTGGAGTTTAACTTAAAACTATAATGATTTCAAAACAGGCACACAGACTAGTTCACTCTCAAAAGCGAGAAAGAGTTCACAAGAAGGACTTTTTCACTAGTAGCGCTTTGTCACTTTGTGATTTAATGCCTGCCATTTGAGCTGTGTTTTCTAAGAAACTTCTGAAGTTAGCAGTTCTCAGGGTTAGCCAAAGGCTTCTGGTCTCCCATGTCAAAGTTCATCCTCTAGCCTGGTGACATCTGTTCTGAAAAAGGACTAGAGTGAACAGGATTGTTCGAACCAATAACCTCTATGTTGCAAGTGAAGCCACTTTTAAAATATTCTCGACCATATAAATGTTTATAAATGTTTGGATTTCTTGGGAGTAAATGTAAGCATTATGTGTAATCAGGATGAATATGCATAACAATTGAAATAATAAAGACATGGTGTTGCATATCATTTGTATTTAGCAAGACAAATCCATGTTAGTTCATCCTAAGTTAGATCACTGCCCATCAGACGATGTATCAGCAGTGTCACATGAGCAGCTACTCTGGATGACAATCTGGAGACACATGTAAACTGCAAACTGCCTTTTAGGCTGAAGGTAAAGCCAAATGAAACTGAGTCTGTCTGGCTGCCTGTAGTGTCTCATCCCCTTGTACCGCCTGTGGTGCAAGAGAACTCAGTGTGCATGAAAAGATGAGAGAGACTTGGAGATACACAGTGGGAGGGAATGGTGCACAGCTGTGTGATTATTCCCTCTGCTGCAAGAAGACGATGGTGGTCTGACTATGTCTCTTAGGGCTCTGTGTGAAGTGTGTCACTAGGTATAAATCCCAGAACCACACTACACCCCCCCCACCGTTTCTCCTGCCACGGCTGCGCAATGATCCGTTTCTCATGTCAGCAGTCCAAACTTTGTTTTGGCGGCCTTAGAGTATATTTGCAGAGCAATGTAGCTATTCAACATGATGGATGGTTCGAGGAGAACACTGACAACGGGTTCGTTTTGACCTGGCTTTACTGGAATCAGGATCACAGAGAAGTCAGTGGAAGATTTTCTCAACAGTTATTCAGCACTAACTGGATGAGGGGAAGCAGTCAAATATGTCTATATAAATCAACTTGAATTAGCAAATATGAGTATTCTACAGTAGAACCAATCATCTATTCAACTGAGAGCTATAAATATGTTTTCGAGGTCCCCATAAAAGGTTATCTTTTAATGTCTTTGTAACGTTCTTGTTTAAAAATATGGATATCTAAGAAAACCTTGTTTAACAAAGCAAGTTTTCTGACTGGAATGGTCAGGGGAAGTCAGTCCAGTCCCATAAATTTAAGCAAACCTTATTGCAAGACGAGACTAAAGGAACAGCCACATGCCAGGAACAATCTCACTTCCTCTGCTATGACATCATTCTGTCTAGACACTTGAAAACAAAAGTACACTGTAACTTTGCAGTGTCTACACATTTCCTCCGTGATATATCTTAGCATATTAGCATATACGAAATATGAAAGATATGGTTGAATGGTGGATAGGGAATCAGTCTTGTGACTGGAGGATTGTGGGTTCAATTCCTAGGCCCTAGGCCAGGAATTGGCAGAGAGCTCTGACCTGTGGGCCAGACAATTTTCAGACCTATAGGCCTACCAATACTGTCATAGTGGATGTAACATTGAAGCGAACGTAAATTGTTGATGGTGGGGTGGCGAACGTAATTTGTTGGGCCGTGGGCCGGTACAAATTCATTAACGGGCCGGATCTGGCCCGCGGGCCACCAGTTGAATAGCCCTGCCCTAGGCCATGACTGAAGTGCCCTTGGCCCAAGGCACTTAACCTCTACTGCTCCCTGGGTTCCGGGGCTAGGGCTGTCCACCACTCTGGGCACATGTGCGCCACAGTCCCCTAGTGATCACTAGTGTGTGGATTCTCACTGCATAGATAATGTGGAGGACTAATTCTGATTGGGGTGTAATTCACAGTGGGCGAAAATGGCAACTTAAACACTTCAACTCCTAGTAGTCTACTTGTGTTTCATCGGTACTTTGGCAAAGCTTCAAACTGAAGTGCTAGTTTTTGACACATATAAACTATAGCCAAGGCCTTTTGTGCAATGTACAATGTCATGAAATAAGGAAAATTAATCAATGAATCATTTTCCAATTCCTCTTGCTGCACCAGAGAATTTCATTGTTTTCATTTTTCATTTTTTCCCCACTGTTAAAGTTTATTCATATATAAAACACAATATTACTTATATAGATACAGGGTATCTAACAGGGAAACAGGGAAATGTTATACAGTACAAAGCTTATCCACAGTCAGATGACATTAAAACCCATGGTGATGTACTTTAAAGCACCAACAGCCCCTGTAGAGTGGATTGTCTGGGACAGTCATGGTCTGGTGGTTTAGGGAAGTGGCCTTGTAGGTTCGATTCCCAGGCCTTAGGCCATGACTGAAGTGCCCTTGAGCAAGGCACTTAACCACAACTGCTCCCTGGACTACGGCTAGGGCTGGGCACATGTGCACCACAGCCCCCTAGTGAAAATCACAACTGACAATATGGTAAATTAACTAACAATATTGGGTGGTGGAGAGAAGAGACACCAAAGCAAAATGTAAGTTGTGTTTGGCAACTAAATGACTAAATAGACACACTTCTCCCAGACGATAGCATTAACTCTGGTGTCTGGTTACAATTTATGAATTCAAAAGTGAAAACTTTGAAGCAAAGCCTAAACTCAAGCCATCCTCAAGAGTGTCACTTTTGTCTTCACGATTTTGCTGTGAAGACAAGAAAGACTTCAACTGGGACCTTTCTAGTGTGACGGGCGAGGGAGTGCAGGGAGCCACCGTAGCGTGACAGACCCCCCCCCCCCTCCCCATTAAGCTGCACGTCCCCGCACACGACGACGGGGCGGGAGGCCTCCACTCTCTCCTCACAGTACCCATCCAGTATTGTGCCCTGAACACATTTTCATCTTGGACGTCAGAGCATTATATTTCCACCTACTGGACATTTTTGTCTTACAAATGGAACCTTGTTCTCTACATTACTGAAATGCTGTGATGATACAGCCTAGTTACTAATCATTATACATGGAGCTGTGGTGAAACAGCCCAGTTACTGATATTTATACATGGAGCTGTGGTGATACAGCCCAGGTTCTGATCTTTATACATGGAGCTGTGGTGATACAGCCCAGGTTCTGATCATTATACATGGAGCTGTGGTGATACAGCCCAGGTTCTGATCATTATATATGGAGCTGTGGTGATACAGCCCAGGTTCTGATCATTGTACATGGAGCTGTGGTGATAGAGCCCAGGTTCTGATCATTATACATGGAGCTGTGGTGATAGAGCCCAGGTTCTGATCTTTATACATAGAGCTGTGGTGATACAGCCCAGGTTCTGATCATTATACATGGAGCTGTGGTGATACAGCCCAGGTTCTGATCTTTACACATAGAGCTGTGGTGATACATCCTAGTTACTGATCTTTATAAATACATGATTTGCTTTATACTGATCGAATAGCTAAAGCAGCCACATGTTTAACTCCTTCGCTTTAACTTTTATATATTACATATAATAGAAATCACATTAAGTTAAAAATCTACTCTTACATTGTAAGCATTTGGGTCTGGTGTCAATTTACTGAATAAAGGTAGCTAGCTTGTAGTAATCAAACGTTAGCTAGTTTAAATACTAGGACATTACTAGCATTTAGCTACCTACACAGCAGGTAAATCATCCATAAAATTATCTAACTACGTTTCTTACAATCAAATCAAAATCAAATCAAATCAAATTTTATTTATATAGCGCTTTTTACAACAGTTGTTGTAAATCATGTCACACAGCTACCACAATAAGTACTTCGGCACCAACTTGATATTTACTATGTTTAAAATTGGGTCTTAATCTGAGAGCATGCTAAATTTAAACTTAGAAGAACAAAACAATAAGAAAGTTACAAATTGGGCCTTGTGTAATTATGACATGACGTCAGACCAGAGCAGCCGTTGGGGGCGAGCAGCGCGCTCCCGACGCCGGTCCGCCTCTGGACGTTTGGTTGGGCGGCGGGGTGAACTTGGGAAGCCGCAGAAACAACATGGCGGCACTAAACATCGTTGTGGATAAGTTGGTATCTTTTTGGACCAACACTATTGTCCGCAAATATTTGCAGTATTTTTTCTTGTGTGTTTCAATTATAGGATCACTACTAAAAGACCTGGATGTTGTACCGACGACGTATTTCAGTAACAGAAGAAATCTTTTAAATCTGTGAGTGCAAACATTTAGCTAACTGGGCTAGCAGGGTTTTCTGTCGGTTAAATGAGGTTATTTCAATGACAGCTCGTCTTCTACTTCAACACAGTATGTTGCTAGCTCGCCAGCAATCCTACTCTGAAATCAGAAACATTTAATGCAAATATATGGACCTAAATGTTGAGATTCAGCTAGCTAACTAGTAAACTAACCTAAGTTAAATTACGTCATTTTTAGCCAGATTTCAGTGTTGACCGTACCTGTTTTAAATATTGGGATATTAACTGTGTTCATTTTCCTTCCCCAGCTATTTTGTGAAAATCTCTTGGGGCTGGAACCTGTTTTTGCTGCTACCATTTATATCTGTGTCCAATTTTTACAACAGAAACTTCACTTTTGTTTTAAAACGACTGTTGTCTCTTGTGGTGGCAACTGCCATTTGGTACTTGTGCACAGAGTCGTTTATGTATATTGAAGATATTACAGGAAAGTGCTACGAGTCAGACTCTCTGAAAGTCCAACGTGAAGAATTCGGTACAAAAGTGGATTGCAGAAATGCCGGTTTCCTATGGGATGGATGTGACATATCAGGCCATTCGTTCATATTGGCATACTCTACGCTCATCATAGTTGAAGAGATGGATTCGATGCTGTACATGATGAAACAACGTAGAAGTGCTTTACTTGAAGCACTGTATGTTGCATTGAATGTCATTGTGTTAATTTGGATATGGATGTTTGGTTGTACCTCTGTGTACTTCCACAACATGGTTCACAAAGTTCTGGGGACCTTGTTTGGAATCTTGGGTTGGTATGTGTCCTATAAGGTATGGTACCTCAAGCCTTTCTCCCCAGGTCTTCCTCTCAACCCCAGTGAGCTGAAATCTGACTAGACAGAACCCTGGTTTGCGTAGAATTCGTGGGGTGTACTGACAAACACTAAACTGTCACAACTTTGGAGTTGTGTAGGGATCCGTTCTATCTGTTCTCTGTCTGTTTTGAAAGTCAATTGATTGGCTTGATTGTTTTTCTAATGAGGTGGGCAGCTGATGTTCCAAAATTGACTTTGTAATCTAACAGAAATACTACAAATGAGCATGTTTAGGTTGAATGATGTTGCATTTAGGTCGCACTGATGTTGCACTCAAAACCTGGGATGATGTTTGCATTGAATTTCAACTTCTTTTTGCTGTTTGTGTTTGTCTATTTATTTACATAACACCAGTATATTTTTTGTGGTTGTTTGGGTTTTGATTTCCTGTTTATCTAGACCAGTGCCATATTCCAAAACAGTTTTATAAACTCCATTTCTAATCATGAAATTTTCCAGTTGCATTGTATGTATCCTAGTTTTAATATATGGCTGTACTTTAGCCAGTTTTGCAAGTGTTCTGCCTTTGCAATTGTAATGTATAATGTTTACAAATGTATTTATGTAATGGCTCAGCTCTGGTGTTTAAAGATGTTTTGATTATTTTTTGAAAAAATATTAAGTATGATTGTTTGACAACTGGAAACCAGGACCTGACTGTTTACTGCACAAGGCCATGTAACATTGCCAATCCCTTTCTGCTCCTGGCCTTATTTTGTTGTGAAGTCTTCTTCTGAAGAATTACTGAATTACTTCTGACTTATGCTAAAATATCTTGCCAGCTTATATTGTTCCTTCAGTTCACTTTGTGGGCTTTCAGAATAAATGCCTGGAAACTTACAACATGCAGCCTGTCCATTCTTCTGCTACATGTTGTGGTCAAAAATGGGTAAACCTTGGACTTAAGTACTAAATGTGGCTAGAATGTGCAATTTGGTGTAAGGGATGTATTCTGTTAAATGATTAGACTATTAGAGCAGCAGAGGAGAACTTAATCAGACTGACAGCTCTGACAAGTATATCTGCTCATTTGGTAACAAATGTGAGTGTGTATGTGTGGAATTGTAAGATAATGTTTCAGCCAGATAATCCAGGGCACCAGCAGACACTTTGGTCTTCAAGGGGTGGCAGGGGTTGCAATTGCAACCCCACTGGAAATGGTAATCTTAGAGAAAATATTTGTTTCCTTTCGTTCATCATTTGTTTATGCACCCCTCTGATAAAGCCTTGCTCACCCTTTGGCCACCACTTGAGCACCTGTTCATATGAGCATCTGCTAAATGTAAACGTTCTCACACTCGCAGGATTGTTCATGCAGATTATGCTGTGCAAATCTACACAGGAGTTCACAAGTATCCATATGTATTGTGTTTATTTACAGGTTTCAGTAACAAAAAAATCAAATGATGGTTCATTAATGCCTCCAGGCCCTCCAAACTACGAGGAGACAACTGTTGGTTATAATTAAACTTTAACATCCATTTAAATCTACATAACAGTACTCCACAATGCAAGTTGTACTCGCAAGCATATCTTTACGATTGAAGCTCATTTCTGCCACCATGTGGCTGCTGAGTGAAATAACATTGATTATAGGAGTAAATGCGCGTCTGCGTATGTAACTGTTCTTAACCCTTAATTAATTATTGGGTATATTGAGCATTATTTCTGTGTGTATTGCAGGTTTCCATAGAACCTTTGTGAGTGCCAAAACAACCTTGCAGTTGTTAGCTAATCCACTTAAAACAATCAGTACACACAATACAAGGGAGTAAATATGTTCTTGCCTATCAATACTAACGCTTATTAATGTATTAGACATAATGAAAACAATGACGTATTGGTCTATGAGGAAAGAAAAGCCAAAGCATTGTTTTCATGTGAAACTGCAGACATAATGAGCACTGTGATTACACTCTGACATCATCACTCATTTCTCCCATTCCAGTGTCTTTCCTATATGACAGGTGCTATCCAGGTACAGTGACTTTTTGGGTCATGTGTGCAGCATTTATGTCCTTGTTTTTGCTCCACTTTGCATTAAATAACATTGGAAATGCAATCCAGGAAATGTAAATCGTTAAAAAATGAATGTACACAATATTCACAGGACACTTTTCTAGTACTTAATTTACCTCTGCTGTCTCTTTTCATATGGAGGTATGGGTTCATATGACATAACGTGAATGATTGCTTTAATAACTCTGTGTGTGTGTGTGTGTGTGTGTGTGTGTGTGTGTGTGTGTGTGTGTGTGTGTGTGTGTGTGTGTGTGTAGGGTCTATTAAATTGCTTCTGTTAACTGAAATATTTATCTGATTTAATGTGCATGCCACGAGAAAATAGTGACATTGAGTTTAGTGGCTTACTGCAGTCGCAGATTATCTGTTTTCGCAAGAATAATCTCTGCATGTGGAATATGTAGGCTAACCCTTGTCAACAATAATACTTTTATCCTTTAAAAAGATAGCGTTTCACCAAAGAGCAGAGCGAGGTGACTAGCGGACAATTAGTCTATTACATATATTATTTACGCAGTCTTCGAAACAGTTTAAAAAAATGTTTTCCAACACAGGACAATGACTGTAACCGGTCTCAATTTAATTGTTCCAGACAGTGACATGCCTTCCGTTGGGGTCTGTATGTCGGAGACAATTAAAATGCATCAGTTTTTAATCAAAATTGCTACTTCTCAAGATTTTCTATATATATTTATATTTTTTACTGCGTCCTAAAAAAATTATAGTGTTTTAAGTCAACCGCAATTGTGATTAGATGTGGTTTAATGGTTATGTCCGTCAATTGAACAAAAAAGGAGGACCTATGAGTGCTTCGTTCAATGGAAATTTAAAGCGGCAGCCTATGAATACAGACACGGCGTTTCCGAGCTGACCGACCACTCACCGTCGAGAACACTGCGTGACGGTGACGCACGCCCGGGCGCTTTAGCCAACCAAAACGCTCCACTTTGCGACGTGAAGTTCGGCCATGTTGTGGTTTTAAATGAGGAAGAAGCGGGAGAGGTTATCGTGGAAGCAACTTTACGCACTCGGTTCTTCACCGAGAGTGTTTTATACTCGCGCCTTCTGAGATGTTCGACCGAGTTAAAAAAAACAGTCACCAATACCAGCACCCTAGGAAGATTTGCTCTTATTTAACCACAGCTGAGACACAAAATATCGGGACACACTTCTAGCGTCTATTAGCATCTCGAGCTAGTTAGCTGGTGGGCTAACTAGCCCGTTAGCTGTATAGTCGATAGGTTGCTGAAGGTTTGATAGCTAGCTAGCGGGCTAACCTGGTTAACTGTCCTATCAGTATAAACCAGACGGCTAGCCGGCTAACTCACTAGCATGCGAACGACGGGCGGGAGTTGTGTGTGTGTGTGTGGGACTGCGCTGGCAGGCAGACTCGCAACAACCACGTTAGCTAGGCTCGTTAGCTGAGCTGAGGGCTTTTTGTGACTTTAGGTTAGTTTGTTTTTTCCTCTAAACATGTTTAATAAGTTCTATGAATGGATTGGAAGCGGAATTGCACATCTTCGCAACGGAGAGCCGGCTGAGGGTGACCACCCCGGCGACGTTAGAGCTCACCAGGACGGGTCCGCTCGCAGGAAAAGACCGTCACACTGGTGAGTAAAACATGCGAGTGCATTCAGATAGTTTAAAGTTTACACGTATATTTAGCAGTGAAACAACTGCAAGATGGGAAACAAAACTTGTGCAGTGGGCTAATGAGTATTGATTGTTGTCAAAATGGAAACCAGTGTTTAATTGGTTGATTAAAGCGCAATATAGACTTTGGTTAATTTCCTGAGTTTAAATATGTGCATCACAAACGTTCACAGTTTAGAAGATGGGGATGCAATTGATCAAGAAGAGGACAGAGCTGTCAAGAAATTTAGAATGGGTAAGTGACTGACTATATTCACTATATATCGAGATATCAAGCAGCTGGGATATTTGTCCACACTTGGGTACATTGACTCCTTGGTTATTCCTTAGGAGATTTTATGGGTACAATGAAGAATGCTGCTGAAGGAATGAAGAACCATGGCTCTACTGTGGCCTCGTGGGTGCGTAGCAGCGTGAGTCCGACTCTGAAGAGCATGCTCCCAGCACCTCCTCCAACAGATACAGCACTCCCCTCCACAACCCACACATCACAGTGTGCGTGGACTGAACGCAAGGTAACTCGGTATTCTCAAACTTTGAACTTTGGGAGAAATCTTTGTTTTGGTTGCTTTTTTTTGGGGGGGGGGGGAGGCATCTGCTGACATGTCATTTTGACAGTTTGTAGAAAGATCACCCGAGACATTTGAGGACACATTCGCGGTTCCCTCAACTGCTGTGGAGTGGAAGACCATCGTTAAGTCAGGTTACGAGACCAGCACGGCCTTCCTTCTCTTTCAGTACTCGCTGCACCTTTCGTCAGGCTTCAGCGGAGTTTCTAATGTTTGTTCTCGCAGACTCTTTAAGGACCGAGCAGTCTGTGACTATTTCGAAGGTCAGTAGACGGAAGGTCTGCACAAAACGTCCGCTCGACGAGCAGCACAAGACCAATGGCCACTCTGTCAGTATGGCCCATGCCTGTGCTGTTAAAGCCTGCCCTTTGCCCCGCCTCGGACGATACCTGCACCATAGGCCACACCCATCACCCAGGTGTGTCTACTTCACTGTCCGCTTCCTGCAGGCGGCTACACTTATTACGTGCCCTCTCATATCACTTTATAATGGACACTAACAGTACAATATAAATAAGAGTGTCTACATAAATTGTATGTATGTTTGCAGCTTAACTGGCAAACCTAATGTGATCAAAGGCAAAATTGTAATCACATAACTTGTAGATCATTATAAATGCAGTGCTGACCAGTTCAGCAGTTTGTGGGTTGTTATAGAATGGAAATGCCTGGGTTAATGTCAGTTCAATTAAGTAATGGCAGGTTTGTTACATGCTACCTTATAAATAAGTGCTATAAAATGAGTGCTATTCTGAGAGGTCCTGCTTACATTTAAAGTTGATTTAAATGGACTGATTACGTGCGCAACACTACTTATCTTTTATCCTTGCTTAAGAGAATGGAAATGTGTGAGCATACATTTTATAATCCTCCTACAATTACTGTCCCAAACTTTTTTTTAAGGGCAGATGGAGAAATGAATGTGATGCATTGTTATTTTGTCTTTGTCCCCAGCCGGATCTCTACCCCTGGGCCGAGCAGCGCCTCTCTCACCAGCATGTATGAGAAGAGCTTCCCTATCCGGGTGGTGCGAAGTCCTTCACACGGCAGCTCAGGCCGTCATTGCAGAGTTCAGTCTCGCTGCACTGCGCAAGAGGTCCGACCTCCCAGTTCCCGTCCACCCACTAAAACCAGGTGTTGGCTACACTCTCTGCTTCTGTACCGTCTATTGTGCACTGACCCCAGCCCCCCTGATTGACTCCAGTCGGTGCGTGAGGAGGAGAAGGAGGTCTACCAGCAGCTTCTGTCCCTGGTGTCTGGTGGCCACTCGTCACTCTTCCACGATGGCAGCTCTCTCCCAGGCATTCGATCGCACAGGGATTTGTGAGTGTCCAATCACATTTTACCTCATCTAATTCCTTTCTCTGTATTAAATTACGTACTAGATGCATTGAGCTGAACGATTGAAAACCTTCATATTGGTGTGAAATGTTGGTATTTAAGGCCTTTTGGTTGCATTTCTGCACCGACAGCTCCAGTTTCCTGACGTCCAGCCGCAGGCTGTGCGACTCCCCAGCAGGCTCTGGTGTGGGTGAATCCTCCTTCAACACGTCCAGCCTTCCTCCGAGTCCCCACACCTCCAGCACCCTGCCCAGCCCCGGGCCCCTGTCCAACGGGCCCGAGCCCCACTCCTGGGGCCGCGACGGCGAGCCAGACTCCGGGAGGTCGACGGGAGCGGTTCGCTCCGCTCCCTCACCCGGTGCTCTTCAGGACGCTTCCTCTCAGGACACGCAGTCATCAGGTGGGCGTTCTGGTACTTGAGCAGAAATCCATAGAGGGGTCTTCGCCGTAGCTAGAGCTGCGTGTTTACGAGCCTTTACTGGAAGGTTTGAATGACGCAAACTTGATTTGGCGTATCGTCTGCAGCTCACGATGGAGATTCCGTCATCTTTGTGAAGGAGCAGCAGGGTATAAGGCCTGAGAACTCAAGGTAAGTGATGGATGGATACAAAAAAACGGTTTCCAATAAGGTTTAATTCTAGCTAATCAAATAACGCATCAGAACGTACCAAGTTGGACTTGCTGCCTTTGTTGGTGCACATGACTCCAGACTGATCTCTCATCTGTTCCACGGTGAAGCTCTACCAAACCTGTGCGCAGTTCCCGGCAGCTAGGACTCGCCTGCTGTCCCACAAGTTTATCGTGCTAACAGTCGTCCTTTCCTTGCCTCTGCAGCGTCCCGTGTTTCCAAGCTGAACTTTGGATCAAAGAACTGTGAGTGTATCGTATTTCATCTTCCGCCTTTCACGACCATTTCTCCTACCGCTGTCCTTTTACCTTTACTGATGTTTTACGTTATCTGACTTGGCCTGGAGTCGTGAACTGCCTGCCTGTGTGTGTGTGTGTGATTGCGCGTGTGCCCCTGCGCAGGACCAGCCTGTACGACTCCCGCGCGCGTGAGAGGCGGAGGCTAATTGAAGAGCAGGAGGCTCTGACGTCTCTGCTCTTGCGCCAGGTGAGTTGAGCTCCTCCGTTTCCTGACCCGCGTCCTCTCTCTCTCTCCACGAGTGTCCTCTACCCCTCACCTTCTGTTTTATTTCTGCTTGGCACATCGTGGTAAACCAGCGTTTGACTGGTGAGGGTCAGACTGGTCCAGCTGGTGTGGAGCTACACGTACGCGTTCCTCTGGAGAAGGAGGTCCCATTGGCGCCGGTCACTGAGGAGAAAGAGCGCTCCTCGGAGGAGCAGGAGTTCCCTGAGCTGAGTGAGGTGAATGGCAGCTGAGCGCGCCTGTCTGCGCCACGGACAGCCCGTCACCTACATGAGACAAAACAAGACAAACTCCACTAATCCTAGTACAACTCTTTGATGTGATCTAAGAGGTGTTTGATTCGTTAAATATAAGAGCCAGTGAAACAGTGAAAAGTGTTTTGAATAATGTAGATGACTTTATGGTCATGAGTTGTTCTTGGGGAAAATACTTTTGTTGTGTTTTGTGTGTGTGTGTGTAGGCTATGGAGAAGGAAGTGAACAGAGCATTGCGAGCAGGCAGCCAGGATGATGTGCTCAGTGAAGGCTTCCGCCTCACCATCACCCGGAAAGACCTGCAGACCCTCAGCCACCTGAACTGGCTCAACGACGAGGTGAGTGTAACGGTAGCCCCCCCACCCCACGTTACTGTTCATAATCCTGACTGACCGTTACTGCAGATGGGGTCAGATGTCAGCAATTCAGCTTGGGGCCTGACTTTGTTCAGCATAGATTTTTGTTTTGTTTTTTGAGAATCGGATGAAAATTACAGAACGGCCAATATTATTTACAGTTAAGATCTTTTGAGAATGAATGCTGAAAATTAAACAGCTTGTAACATTGTGGATTCTTGAAAGCCGAGACACTTGTTAAAGGCTGAAAACGCTTCAAATAACATCTAGCAGAAATGTACACACATGATACTGCCTTCACTGGCTAGCTCGACAGACACCAGATCATTCACCATGATCTGTAAGATTCATATGCAAGCTTTTCATTACTTCAAAATGTTATTTAAAAGTAACAAAAATAAAATTGAGTGTCGTGGTTTACTGGCCTTGAAACATCTTTGTCTAGAACTACTGTAAAAAACAAGAGGAAGAGTACATTACTGTAGACTTATCTACACACATATTCACATTTCCCTCCTGGCTGAAAGCAGTAATAGTCTTAACTGCGCTAATCTGACAAACAAAAATTACTTGGACTGTGAAATGCAAGATAGTATTATTAAATTCTGTGATCTTCTCGATTCTTATGCTAAGCCACAAAACTGCTAAACAAACCCCCCCAGGTGATAAACTTCTACATGAACCTGCTGGTGGAGCGCAGCAAGGCACAACACCTGCCCTCCGTCTACACCTTCAACACCTTCTTCTTCCCCAAGCTGCGCAGCTCCGGCTACTCGGCCGTGCGCCGCTGGACCAAGAAGGTGGACATCTTCTCTGTGGACATCATCCTGGTGCCGGTCCACCTGGGCGTGCACTGGTGCCTCTCTGTAAGTTACAGCGGCGGTGCAGACGCGCACAAACCCGCGGTCTCGGTCCAGGTTGCGTTTGTTGGACCGCTTCACTGACTGGATCGGTTGAAGTACGGTTTTATGTTTGAGACACCGAATGGTGATTAGTGATTTGGTTGGGATTAAGGGACGCTGACAGTTGTGTGTTTCCTGTCTCTGGCGCCCTCAGGTGGTGGATCTCCGCAAGAAGAGCATCATGTATTTCGACTCCATGGGAAGAAGCAATGACGAGGCGTGTAGGGTTCTACTGTAAGTCCTGCTGAAGACCAGGTGTAGCCTGGCTCACTAACGACCTGATCCCATGATTTAGCCTTGTGCGGTTTCATTAGCTTTAAATAAAGACCCTCTGCACGTCTCTCGTAGAGATTATTTGAAACAAGAAAGTAAAGACAAGAGAAGCAGAGACCTGGACACCTCAGACTGGACACTTCAAAGTAAAAAACGCAACGTGAGTCTCTACAAGAGTATTGTGTTTTTGAAAATGAATTCCATAGACATGTAGCAATAACAGTATAAAGTTAATATTTTATGTACTGGAGTAAGAAACGAATTGCACTCTTCATGTGACACGGCTATTAGCAGTGTTGCCTTCATGAAGTCATATTCTGTTAAAGTTGAATTTGATATATTGGTACATGCCCCAGTATATTTTAGAATATGAGGTCCCCAGTAAATGCAGTGGTGTATGGGGCACATTTTAGAGTAACAGGTCCATCATTCAGTGCTTCGAGCAAGTGGACGTTCCATTTTTCCACCCTGCAGGAGATCCCACAGCAGATGAATGGTAGTGACTGTGGAATGTTCACATGCAAATATGCTGAATACATCACCAAAGACAAGCCAATCACATTTACACAGGTGAGCGCGCTCAGCACAGCATGGAAGAATCCGCTGCCGTTATGGTGCGTGATCTGACTCCTCATGTCCTTTCTGCCCTGTGCCTCACCACAACCCCCTACAGAAACACATGCCGTATTTCCGGAGGCGAATGGTGTGGGAGATTTTGAACCAGAGACTTCTGTGATGGGGAACCTTGTACCGCGGACACTCCTGGGTATGAGGACCGCAGCGTTCTGCTGTAGGGCAGGATCGAGGCGGGCGAGGAACATCACGGCGTGGTGCCTTCTACACGTCCACCGCTCCATCTCACTGGTGCTCAGCTCACTGCCACTGGACTGACTGCTGAAGCCTGAGGCTCCTACAGTACTGGTCTCCCTCAGAAGCCCCGCCGTGTCCCGCTATACGCTACTTCAATACTTCAACATGCTTCGTCCGTCTCAGTCACAGTTTCTCTGCAACATTTTTATAGTTTTTTCCCCCCCTTGTCCAGTGCCATCCATGAAAGTCATAAAAATACCACTCTAAATTTCTAATGTCATTCTCTGTTTGTTTCAACTCTTATATAAAATCTGAATTTTTAGTGTGTTCAGGTTTTTTTTTTTTCCTCTTTTGATTGGCATTTAAACATGGCAAACTTGTATTCTGCCTATGTGGGACCAATAACTGTTCTACCCTCAATCTGACAATCCTTTGTCTATCAAAAGGTAACGCAACAAAAACCTGCAGAAGTCGTCATCATAGAGGGAAGTGTATTGTGGACATGTCTGTGTTGTACACAGAGCGTTTGAGTGCATGTGCCACTGCGCTACCCTGGTTGACCTTTCTTCATAGGGCCGGTGCTCTTATTGCGCTGCAGTTTTGACTTCAGTATTTCTCCTTTAATAAGGCAACTTCTGTTTGGTACCGCTGTAGAAGGATTCGTCTGGGTCAGATTCCACACAAGCAACTAACAGGCCTGTGGGTTATTTTTGCTGCATGGTAAGATGGTCTAAGCAGTGAATTAGTATGTCTGTAGATATGCAGTCAGCAGGATTTAAAGTCCTTGAAGTTATGCCAACTCAACATGTGTACAACTCCCATGCAGACCAGCGTGTAGTTTCCTCTCTTTTTATATTGACACCTGAGGACACTTGCCTCCGTCTTTAAGTATACTATATTTACAAACTAGCAATTCTTTCTAGATTTGCTCCCATTAAATTTACGATTATTGTACATACATTGTCTACACAGTTTAATTGAAGACATATTTAATACGCATTTTGTACCTTTTATTATTGTTTTGTACGTAGATCTAGTCTTCCTGGAAATAAAACTGACACTGCGTGTACTGGATTGGAGCCTGCTGTACAGTGCTTGGTGTTTGTTCGTTTGTGTGTGTGCAGTGCATTTGTTTCACTGAAGCCAAAAAAAATCCACATTAGTGTGAACACCAGCTTTACAGACTAGGCGATATTTAGGGCTGGTTGAGAAGTTTTTTCAAATAGGGACACTTCCAGAATAATTACAACCTAGCCTAAACTTGTACGTGGATGCCCAGATACAAGTTGCTTTGTTGGAGTTATCCAAATGGTTGAGTTACTTGAGTGGAGAAAACTGGATAGGATGTATGTTCTAAAACACACTCACCTGCTAGCAAGTATTGAACATCATGTCCGTTCCATCTACTGGCATGAAAAACGAACCACCTACACCGTTGTTGCCTGGTGAGATCTCTTCAGCTCCACGTCAATACGTTGGTGCCGATGTTTCATATTCAGACAGCAGCAGTCCTGTAGTCATGTCTACAGCACGTTTAATTAAATTGTATATCAATTGAACTCTTAAGATAAGGTGACTTAAGTGTCTTTTAAATCGTTCAGTTGTCATAGATTCAACTTTGTGAAATCTTTATATGGTTTAAAGTTAAAAATGAAAAGCGGTGCTGTACTGGTTTTAAAAAAACAGGGTACAAAGATGACCATGAGCCATTTGGCATTTAATAATGTCAGGAAAATTTTCTACAAAATCTGTCAATTTTTTGAAAAAGACTTTAAATTTTAAATTAAAAAAATCTCAAAGACTATGACCTCAATTTTGAGATAAAGCAGCATTTTAGGGACAGAGGCAAAACAGTATTAATGAACTGAGGCTCTGACCTTAATCATAAGTAGCAACTATAAGTAAAGTCAAGTCATGTCACTGCTGGGTGATGTGAACCTTAGTTGGTTGTCAACATTTGTTTTTCTTTTTTTTTTTTTTTTGCAGAGAAACAGATGACCGCTTTACAGTCACTCCCAAGCAGTCTGCTCAGCATTTAAATTCCTTTAAGACCATTCCTTTAATATTTAATAAAAAAATGCAGCAAAACCTTTGCAAAAAAAAAACATCTTTTCTATGTACAAAAAAGTCTACCTCTACAATAGAGTTAAAAAAGCTGTTGAAATATTTTAAAGTGAAACAAAAATAAAAGGGATTTTAAAAACAACGCAATGGCAACACACACGAATAAGATTTCTAAAATGATGTGGAGGTGTCTGAATCATTCTGGTTGTCCAGAGAAATTGAGAAAATAAAGTCATATTTTGGCTGCAGAAAAATAAGTGTTTCTATGTACGAGATTGACTCTGTGTGTGTGTGTGTGTGTGTGTGTGTGTGTGTGTGTGTGTGTGTGTGTGTGTGTGTGAGTGACAGAGTGGGAGACAGAGACAGACAGAGAGAGAGCGAGTACGCATTTGGATGCTTTGCACCGCTCTCCTTTTGAGCTTTTGTAGTCCATAGCATCCTTCATCCTGGGATTTGTTTTTTCTGCTGCCACAGAAGGTTAAGCTTTCCACTGCGTGCTCTTCCCACTCCTGAAAGAATCACCAGTATGTTCAAATGTCCAATTTCCTTTCATCGACAAAGAGACAGGATCCTTTGGTCCTCTTCAGCAATGCCTACTCCTTTGAGGTCCAGAGCAGCACAAAAAGGAGTCTCTGCAGGCAGATGTCCCACAGCAAAGACCCCGTCCGCCGATTCCCCCGCAGAGATCCACTGAGAGAGAGATATAACGAGATATGCAAAGAGGGAGCGATATTGTGACTACACGCTTGAAACACACATTTATTGCAGTCTTAAGATTTTTAAACATTCAATAACCTTTCCATTACACGATGGAAGAAAACCCTCACTGCGTGAATTGGGGATTATGTTGCGGTGAGATTCAGACACCTCTGACATGCTGGCTAAAACCGGCATGTGTTGCATACGCAGTGTCACCGAGAAGCTTTTGAATGGTAGAACGGCTGGAGTGCCAACCTCAGCTGTGTTCGGAGCCTTCACACCATTTAGGGCATTTAGCAGACGCTCTTATCCACAGCCACTTACAAAGTGCTTTGCATCAGTTCACAGAATGACTAGTTGGCACAGAATTCAAGATACCCTTGAGCCAGACTACTACTGAACTACAGGAACCAATGCCACTAGCTAGAAGTGCAAATAAACAAAAGCTCAAACCTAAACGGGAATTAAAAACTGATAGCTAGAATCGCTAATAACCATAGACGGAAAAACGTACAATCTAAAGAACTGGGACACCAATGTCACACCCACCTCCACTTTATTTGCCATGCTGGTAGGTGTAAGCTGCATGCTCCGTGGGCGTCTCTATGGCAACCTGCTGCTGTTGGACGCTGCTCTCCTGCAGATTGTGGGCAGTGTGTTATTCTGTGAGCAGCGGATCCATTTTGAAATGACCTTTCGTGCTGATGATGTGGCCTTACCTCAACAGAGACACCAGCAGGAGGCACTTGGGTGTACTGGGGTATGTAAGACCCCTGCATAGCTGTGTTAGCAGGTATATACTGAAAACACAAGAGAGCAGGGCGGTAATTGTTATTGCAAATACTCCAGGTTTTTCCATCAGACGCCGTGTGTGTGTGTGTTCGTGCCTGTCTGTACGGCGGGACAAACCGTGCCAGTGCTACCCAGGGACAGATGACTGAGCTGCTGGGCGAGAGGCCCCATCATTGCTGCGGGCTGGATGGACAAGGTGTGATCCATCGTGGGTGTTAACACTGCACCCTGTGCTCAGGACACACACACACACACACACATACAAACACACAGAGAGAGTGTGTGTAGCAACAAAAGGAAGGCACACGTGGACCATATATTGGTGATACAGATATAGGTGCTATGATTAAATAACTTACCGTTGGCTGCATGAGGTATGACTGGTGATGCATCCATGATGGGTTGTGCACCTGCGGTACAGGGAAGAATGGGGTTGTTGTTAATGTAGTCCAGATCTGATGAACACGTGCAGGGTAAAGATAGCTGTGAGAGTGAGAGTACCGTCCCTGCATCCGCACACATGCAGCCAGAGCAGCCCGAGGACTGTGAACACTACTGGGGGTACGAACCCCCCCGGTGTGGAGACGGTTCTGACCTGGTACGCAGACACTGGAGAATGCATGTATGGAGAGATGGAGGTCTGCGTGATCATCCTGTTGGGGGTGATGCAGTAGGGGGAGGAGTAGAACCTGAAGGCCCAGACACCATTTTGGACCAGGGGCAAATAATTTAATAGCACCTCACAAACCACACAATAGTAAAATTAACATTTGGAGCTGCCGAACTCACCCGTTCTGTAGGCCAGGAGTGGGGTCATAGGTCAGCGTCATTCCACCCTGTAACGAGAGAGACGGCGAGGGCGGTTCTGTTAGTGGTACACCGATGGATTTGCCACCACAGGGAGGACGCTTTTGCATGAAGTGCATTCGTGAAAAGAAACCCTTCCTTGGAAGATCTTACCATCTCCCCATCTCTGGTCCACAGGCGGCCGTTGTGAAGGTACTTGCCCTGGTTCTGACGCTTCTTCTGACCTCCGTCTGCAAATTTGCACAGCAGCGGTTCTGTAGGCACTAGACAAAGACCCAGTAGGAACATTAGTAGGAGCATTCACAAAAATGATGACAGATAAGGTGTGAAAGATTTTCATCATTTAAATTTGTCAGACAAAGTCTCTAAATGCTTTGTCTGCATTAATGGCTTTTAGAGTGTAAGTCATAATATTCCGAACAATAAGGATTCTATTAAACATTTGACAGTGTCAAATTTATTGAGCAAATTATTTTAAAATATCAAGGCAACAAATGGACAAATATGTGAACCCTTTATCTAATGGAGCTTCTCCTATTGGCTTTAACTGTAAGAGTGTAAGATTTAAGATCAGAAACTGTTTATTATAAATGTTAGTATTTATTTCCAATAAATATTCAAATATTCAAGAATAGTATAATCTTTAAGAGGATGCATAGCTTTAGACAATTTGTCCTAAAATTTTAGAGCTGGTGGCAGTGGGTGTACTTTCATTACTCGTGTTGATTTTCTTAAGCTGACATAACTATGATGGTGGTTAACATGAACATTACAGAGACAAGGGGTGGACACTCTTTCTGCAGTTTGCACTTACAGATGCATTCCCCACTATAATGTTTTTGAAAAATTACAACTAGCATTAGCGTTAATCCAACTAGCTGGGAGGCATGTTGGTTTTTGACGCAACAGATGATTCCCCTGTAGATGTTAATCCAGTTAATGAGGCAGCCGTGAATAACGCAAACTCTCCGGGTGACCAAGGTAATACTACGAGGGTCATGCAGCAGCCGAGCTCTTGCAGTGTGGAGCTCCTGTTGATCACAAAGACGAAGGACGTTGTTCCTGTGGTAAGCAGGACTGGTGCTCACAGGGCTAAGTGGTGATGCTCTACTTTGCACATAATTCTGTTATACTGGAAGCAAAGAAGGCCAAAGTCTTGCAAGACTCTAATGTTTTCATTATCAATTTTGTGGAAAGACAAGGCCCTGAATGTCTTAAAGAGCCACTAGAAATGTATATAGCTTAAGTCACAACTTGTTTCTTAATTTCTTATCGTGAGCATGCCATTGCCTTGGAACTATTTTGGCTCCTTATTGCTGGTCTAGATCTAGTTCTTCAATCCCCTGTCCATAGCATACAAGAGGGCACGTGCAGGGGCCAGTCATCTTCGGTCAGAACTGAGGTACCGTCAGCCACGCTGCTGACAAAGTAAAGTATGTCTCCTGAGTTCTTCAAAGTGTCGAAAGAACTTTCTGTGGAGCTGAAAGTCCTTGGACTAGAATTTAAACAGGTAAAGCAACACTGTGATAGCTCGTCACTGATGTGTACACAGAGAGGCATTTTTATATAGGACGAAGAGAGGTATGGAAAAGCATCATCATTTTCCCCATCAATTTTCAGACTGTTATGGCTGCTCTGACTACCAGGAACAACATGATCCAAGACACCAGGGATATTCCCCAACCAGCCCCTATTTCCTTCAACGCACACCAGTTATTGTAACTTTTCCTGAACATGTTGTTTTGAGCCAGAGGCTACAGCCTGATGCAAAGAATCTGGATCATGTCCAATGGCCAACACCCAGAACCACCACGGAGGTGCGCACATCTGCACGGTTGTACTCGCAGATGCTTTGACAGGATATATTCCCTGTTGCAGAATCCTGTGTCGTGTCTGTCCTTCTTGGATGCCCTACAGAACTACATACCTTCTGCGCTTGTTAAAATTCAAGAGCAAAAAGAGTGCTATGACTTAAAAACAGCCCACATTCGTCCATGAACTCTGGGCCATTGTTTGGTCCGTGAGACAAACTCCCTTGCTAGTACCACCTTCATGATCGTCACAGACAATAAAGCTTTTGTTGAATCTCTGTAAAATCAACAGTCAATCAACTCAACTCGTAGATTGGGCCAGTGGATACTGGAACTGAGTGTATAGGACTACACAATCATTTACAAATAAGGCAAGTAACTTTTCTCATTTATATGCGCCCATCGCTGCCATGAGGGAGGGGGAGCTGCCTGTTCTCTCTCTCAGAACGACACGGCCCTCGCTGTGCTCTGCAACAGCTGCACTGACTCAGTCTTGTTTGGAGGAAACGCTATAAAAAAGATTTGGGGGGAAAAAAAGAGGCAAGAAACACGCTAATGCAGACACCATGTCTAAAGCGGCTAGCCCTCAAAAAGAAGCGCATGCCGTTTAGTGCGTTTTACACACCCCATCTACTGGTGAGAAGAGGGATGACGGGCAGGTTCCCTGATATCTGCCCAGCTGTGCTCGCTCATTTACACTCAGAAATAGCAGGACCACCAGGAGGCTGATGATGCTCTCTGGACAGTTAGAGCTTGGGTGAAGCAGGACAGACACTGGCCGCATTGGGGGACTTTAAAGTATTTGCCTGCTGCTGTGAGAACACACTGCCGTTAATTCCTCAAACTGTCTATTCAAAATGGAGGATTACACACTTAACATTCAAATACGTCTTTATTACGTTGTTCTCCCTGGCGAGCATATAGCTACTACAGTGAAAGCCCTGCATGGTAATGGGTTTTGGGAACATTTGGGGCACACTGAGGCACACTGTGAAATCTGCTGTTGGCCATATATGCCTCATGACATACACAAGTTTGGCTCTAAATGTCTACCACGTGAAACTCTGGGATCTCCAACTCCACTGAACATACACACATCGCATCTGTGCTACCACGCTACACTGCCTTTCCAAAGAATTACAGCTAACATCACAGAGCTGCCAATCACATCTATGGGAAGTTGAAGTTGATCACATGCTATGCTCATCTGTTTTTGAAAGATCAATGTGTCAATGTGTGTTTTTGAGTAACACTTCCGGCACCACAGCGTTCCCTAATCAATTCACACTGACCATGGCAAGTAGTTTGAGTTGGGTTTGATGAAACAGCTGTGTGGCCTGCTAGGAGCTGAGGAGACCTGTATGCGCTGCACAACACCCAGTCATTTCACGTCAGTGTACAACGTCCATTGTATGGTCGAGTAACCTAATAGGACAGTGAAAGACCAACTAGCTAGGTACATGTCTGGGACTAGCGGTGACGAGTGTGTGCCCCAGGTTCAACTTGCTTAGAACTCCAGAATCCATTCAAGAACAGGGGTTTCTCACTTCTCTCTGGCACAAGGGACGTAGCCGTTGACCTGCCGGTTGATATCTTGTTGAATTGTGGCTCAGCGTTCGACATCTACCACTGGTACACCTGCAGCACACTCAAATGACATCACTGTATGGTTTTCACAGCCGCAGCTGCTCTGCTACGACCAAATGGCATCAGAAGCTCCACTATGACAAACAGGTTGTGGTCCATGAGCTCAAGGTAGGATATCTGCTACTGTCTGAGCACCCAGAACAGAGAAAGAACAAACCGGTTGTCATTCAGATGGATAAGGACAGCAACTTGGCTGTCACGTATGAGATGACTGATCCTGAGGAGAAGCATTCTAGATGGTGGATGGAACACCACAATCTCTGCAAAGCCTACAGTGAAATGTTTTGTGTGGGCCAGTAAAACTGCGAGGGCTAGCATTGCTCCTGGGCCAGTCTACCCATAATGCATTATCAGCTCTTCCTTTTTGCTCTTCAACACCTACATACATGCCTACTAAGACTTGTGCAGCACGCATGTGCAGAGGTGTGTAGACCTTCCCAGATTAATTATCTTCCCTGGGTCCCACACAGAGCCCCAGTCTTATATCTCTGGCTAGTCCTACTCCTCTTTCTACAATATTCAACAACATTCCAAAACTTTCGTAAATAAAAACAAAATGACGAAGGAACAGTGATTCTAACTTTTTTGCTAATTAGATTTTTTAAATTGTTTATTGCTTGTTTATTAATCATTCACATATTGTGTTATCTGTAATATAAGCGGATTTATATTCTTATAGAATTTGTTCGACAATTTTAGCGTCGTACCTTTTATTACTTACTTCCTACACACTGATTTTCCAAGGTGGGCTTGTAACAGGACATACTTGAGAGAGAAATGTGTGTTTAAGAAGAGTTTCTGTTCTTGTTTGTTGTACTGTCCACAGTCATTTGATAGGATAAATAATCCTTCAGATTAAAGAAGTTCAATCTTACTCATGTAAACTCGAACTTCATACAGTGAGTTATACACCAAAAATATTTTTACTACTGTATTTCTTCTGCTTGATTTATTCCTATATTTTGGAGTACCATCACGTTGTATGACCCAGCCTCTTTTGAATTTTAAATCATACACAGTTCCCCAGATAATGCTGCCAAGGGCTTTTCTGACGGAACCTGCAATTCATTGGTTCCTCAGTGACGGCAAGTTGTCTAGGCCCTCAGGCGGCAACGGAGTGCCACACTACTGAACCCCCTCCACCTTTCGCTTAGGACGTTCTCATGTTAGCACGCAAGATGGTGTATATTTACCAGAAGGTTTCGTCTCTTCTGTCCACACAACAATGTTCGAGTGCAAGAGAGCAGGGGAACATCACTGGAGATGGAGGACTGATTCTTCCTCTGTGGTAACCTCTCATGAACATCACTCTTACCTCTCTTATGGTACGCTCAAAAACAGTGTAAAGGCCTGAGAAACCTGGACCTCTTTGCTTAGGCTACTGCCCCCGCGACCCGGACCCGGATAAGCAGAGGACAATGTATGTATGGATAGATGGATGGATGGATGGATGGATGGATGGATGGAAGTATAATAGTCCTGCTGGTCCATTTCTGTCACATTGAGCTTCTGCATGCATCTATGAAGGGCCACTCTTAAGGAGAGCTAAATATCGATGTTCACTTCTCTCCATCGCCAATATTTAAAATGTTTCAGAACTTAGATTTTGTTAATGCATTATCATGGCTGAGATGAAGATCCAGTCACATTTCAGACGCCATTCATTTGCAAATGTGTAGAATTTTAAAGGGTTCTGAGTGGTGTACCTGCCACTCCAGGCGGAGTCTTGATGTATTTGCCATTGAAATGCTGAATGACAGCCTCACACTTCTCTGTTGACTCCATCCTGTCAGAAATGTCAGACATGTCAAATACTGACACACTGGTCCAGATCATTAATGCGAGGCGTGGTTTTATTTCAGAGGTTTCGTTTTTTTTCCTCCGCTGGAGGGAGTTCTCGGGCCGGCGGGCCGTACCTGGCGAAGCCCACGCCCCGGCTGGTTCCGTTGGCGTCACGCAGGATGCGTGTGGAGATGACCTGACTGAAAGGCTTCAGCATGACCTCCAGTTCCTGCTCGTCCATGCTCAGGGGCAGGTTGGAGATGTAGAGGTTGGTAGGGTCCTGTTCCTGTTGCTGCAGAGAGAGAGAGAGAGAGAGAGAGAGAGAGAGAGAGAGAGAGAGAGAGAGAGAGCGATAGAATGGATGTTCACTTCCGCTCCTCATGAGGTTTAGCCGTGAAGGCGGCTCGGCTCGCGCCCGTTGCGAACGGCGCGACGGTTCTGCCCGACAGCTGCAGGCTTGCGAAACGTCCTGTGCCACTGTGGTAGTCTGATCTCTGAGCTCTCTGACAGGACTACAGAGTGAGACAGGGAGTCCCCACTCCAGCACCCACACTCTCCTCAAGTGAAGAAAAGACAACAAACACACCCAACAAAGGCGCCAGAATGGGTGTGTATTAAATTTTTTTTTTTTCATGGCAGCCTTAATGGAAGTCCAAATCATTATATGGTGATGTATAGCTTAAGAAGCTATTTATTTTCCATGGTAAAATGTGTCAAAATAACTGGCTTAAAGATGTTCAAGTTGTCAACTTATTACAATATACAGATCCTAATTAGTCCCATGTCCTGCGGTATGACAGCCTACAGCATAAAATTTATATAGTAGTGTAAGGACAGTAACTGCAAGGTTGGGGTTTGTATGCCCTGAGCCAATTACCCATATCTTCATATTATACTGTAGCAGGAGCTCTATTCCTACTGACATTTGGCCAGATGAATTTCCAAAGCTTTAGGTTATGCCATGGTATTTAAATTCATTCTGTCATCATTCCAGCAATCATGGTGTCACGTGCTGAAAACAAATTCAAAGGATCATAAAGACGAACTGGAGATAACGAACCTGCAATTCACCCCGTAGCCATTTTGCATATTCATCAGTGCAGATGAGATTAAATATCTGCAAATCCATTACCACTTCATCTCCATGTCATGAATAATGCATGCATAATTGCAGTGACCTGCAGTGAAGGTGATTTTTCGTACTGATCTCATCACTTGAGCACTCTCACACGCGTTAAATAAGTGTAGGAAACGCCTACAGCAGCCTCCATATAAACAGAGGAGCTTCTAAATAGGTCATGCCACTAAAAGTCAGATCTGGCTGTAATTAAGCCTGGAGTGGAGGGAAAGCAATCGGGCTTCATGTTCTGGTGTGAACGAGAGGGGTAAAACTACACTTACAGGCTGGTCTGAGATCAGGTGTCCTTCACACAGTAACCTTACACGGGAAATAAAAAAAGACGCCCTTGATGTCTGTAAAGCGCTGGTAAAAGCAGGGGTGACGAAGCGCGGCTGTGTGCCTGGCCCGGGGCCTTTGGACTGGGCCGGCAGTGCAGCAGGCCAGAACCTTCGCCTGCCGAGCTGCTCAGACACTGACTCAGCTAAGAGCGAGGAAGAGGAGAGAGAGAGAGAGGGGGCAGGAGAGAGGCCGCGAGACAGCGCTGGCGAGACGGAGAGGAGACGTGCGAGAGTGAAACACACAGGCTCTTTGTGCGAGTGTGGGTGAAGGACTCTCCAGCTCTCCCAAGTCATTCCTGGGGGAGGTGGGCTCGGTGCTGGGCTGGAGGCTGATGGGGACCGTGACGTTACCTCCACGCTCCAGCACCCACACACGCAGGCCACCCCCCCCCCCCCCCCCCCCCCTCGAGAGTGTGTCACCGCCCACACCCCCACGCCCTCCTATTCAGCCTGCCTGCTTCAGCCACTATTTTAGGTAAAGAATAACTGTTTCTCGTGTGTTTATCAGTTCCCAAGACAGTCCAAAGACTAAACAGTCATGTCATGTTCGAATGTTAAAACAAAAGGAGTCTATTCAAAGCCCACACGTTTCCAGAAGTTTCTACCAGTACCCCCTTCCACGGCAGTGCAGGGGTGTGATGGCAGCAGAGGCTTCATGGACGCCACACACAGGGTCGCGACCTCTCACCTTTGCCATCTGAGCTTGAACTCCACTGGCTTTCAACGCCATCACAGCCTTTTGCGCAGATGCTGGACTGTCAAAGTCCACAAAGCCATAGCCTACAGATGAATATTCACAAAGACACAAGAGGGTTATATATCTGATATGTACCCAACAACTTAGATCTTTACTTTACTCTCAACTTAGATCTTAATTCTTTACTTTTTTTTACATTTATCTTTAGCTGTAAGAAGTCTTCATTTACATTATTTAAGAAAGCAGCATACATCAGCATGACAGAAAACTCCTAATGTTGACTACAAACTGTGCCACATATAGACACAGAGTCATGTTTGACCAAGTCTCCAAACACACGGACACAATCGCAGGCCCGAGCCAGCAGATATGCCTGTTCCAGTGCTGTTACATCACGCGCACCTGCTGCAGATCAAACGGACCGATCTCTCTGAAGAGCCCACGCACACATGAAAGACCCAGTGACCTCTTACCTTTGCACTTGTTGGTGGTCTTGTCCAGGATGGCCTTGGTGGACACGATCTTTCCATATCTAAGCAAAAGCCCAAAAGACATCTGTGTCCTGCTCAGTGCTTTCACAAGAACACACAAGGAATGCATGTGTACAGTCTCCTGGGTTAGACGCGGAGCAGCTGTAGTCGGTGGTAATGTCACAGTAAGAGCAGAACGCTGTAAACCCGCTCCCCGAATAAGCGGCGTGCGGCCATAAATCTGGACCGAGGTATCGGCAGACGGCCGCTCATCCACGGAACACCAGCCCGGCGTCCCAGCATCCTTTGTGTGAGGTGCGTACTGTGGCCGTGGTAATGCAGCAAGTGTGTGGCTTTGAAAGAATGGGTGCCATTGTGTGTGCACAGCTTGGCATATCTAGAAGGAAGCCAGCGCCGTGTGGGTACTGAGATATAAGAGATATACAGTCTGGGCTCTGCATGCGTGTCTGCTAAATAGATGCAGGGCTCAAGCTCCCTGGGGAATGGAGAAAGAGGGAGGATGGGAAAGAGACAGACAGAAAGAGGGAGGATGGGGGGGCAGAGAGAGAAAGAGAGAGAAAAGGGGAGGGAGGCCTCCTTTCTCCTGGCATGTGCTTGCAGTGTAACCTGAGAGTTCTCCTTGTCTGCCCTGTGCTGCACTGGATGGGCTCCACAATTCTTACAGCCTCCCTCTGCTGGGTCCTAATGCCCACCGGCACAGCACCACTGACAAACATTCAGCATAGTGCAAGTCGTGCTTTAGAGGACTTTTCACAAGCAACAATTGTGAAAACCAACAATAAAAAAAAAAACAACATTAGCACTTTCAGTCCGTTAATCTAATATTCTTTGTGCTGTAAACACTGTTGACAACGCCTTGATCACAGTCATTAGATCAGTCACAGCACGTTACAGAAAGAGCACTTTAGGTCCTGAATTCAGTTCAACAATTGACTCATGGAATACCTGTGGTATACTGGCATATATCTGCATTAGCTCTGATCTGACGCATGGCTCCTGGTTTTATGTTGCGTTTCTAAACTCATTCCCTCCTATACACTTCAGCGGGAGGAATGCAGTGTGCATGGGGCATGTGTGAGCGTGGCTGAGGTCATGGTGAACCAGGGGCCAAGGGACGGCCCGCCAGGCCTGGGGTGTATGGGCAGGGCCTGAGTGTTATGTCACCATGGGGAATTGGCACTCATGTTGACAGGGTTTGGGGGGGGGGGGGAGTGCACAGAGTTGTGTGAGCCATTGCATTCTATGGATCACGTTTTGTGATCTTGATGTACAATTTTTTGAGGAATAAAACAGAATGTTGTCAAATCTCCTTTGTTTACCGTACAAGTAATTAACCAACTGCTGCTGTATCCTCAAATACACCTGATGTACATACAGCTCTCTGCCTCCCTTACTCTCACTTCAACCTCCACCACCATCCTTCCCTCTCTCAATCCCCCTCTCTTCCCTACTCACTCTTCCTCCGACTCTCCTCCCACTCCCTCTTTCTGTTTCACTCTCTCTCCCTCTCCTTCTCTCCCTCCCACCCTCCCTCTTCTTCTCTCCCTCCCTCCCTTTCTCTACCTCCCTCCCTCCCTCTCTTTACCTCCCTCTCTCCTTCTCTCCCTCCCTCCCTTTCTCTACCTCCCTCCCTCCCTCTTTACCTCCCTCTCTCCCTCCCTCTCTCCTTCTCTCTCTCCCTCCCTCTCTCTACCTCCCTCCCTTCCTCCCCTCCCTCTCTCTCTCCCTCCCTCCCAGCTGTTGCGCTTGTTTGCTTTTCTCTTTCCCCCTGGGTTTGGTGTTTCCTGTAGGGCCAGGCAGCCTCATCCAAGCCATTCCAGGCTGTTGCAAACGAGTGAGAGGGCCTCTCTCTCCACCTTTCACTTCTCTCTCTAGCTCTGCCTCTCAACACATTGTTGCCTCTCAAATTCAACCCATTTTAACCTTTGCCAATAAAAAATCTGAGGCAATTAAAACCAAATAGTCTCTTCTCTTCTCTTCTCTTCTCTCTTCTATAGTAATAATATCAGCATCTTCTGGAACTGCTCACTAAAATCTACAAAAGAATTGGACGGTTCCTTTAATACACCAGCTTCTGATGAACATTTTCAACATAAATACAGCTTCCCAGGGTCCTGAGTGAAACCTTTGTCATTACAAAGGGGCACATCATGTGGTTGGCTATGTAAGACAAGAAGGATGCCATGTATATGGCTATATAATCATAAATGATATTTGAATATCTATTAAATGTATGGCTATAATACTCTGATGAAGGGAATTCTTAAGGGTTCCTGGGCTGGGAAAGAAACTGCAGGGGGTTGTTGTCAGACCCCTCCCTCGGTTTCTCTCCATAAAAGGAATCAAGGCATAGGGAGGGGGATAAAGGGAGGTTTAGGGGAGGCGCAATCAAGGGGGAGGCAGAGGGAGGTTTAGGGGAGGCGCAGTCATGCCTACTTGTTGGAAGGGCTTAGGGCTGCCAAGCAAAAAGAGCTTTGTTTGAAACCCAAACCCCTGTTGACTTTAACACAAGTTACTGCATGCTATAGCCTTTCGTTCCACAACGGAGTCGTCCCAGCTAAAGGCCTCGTTGGCGTGACGGAGCCTCTGAATTTAAAAACACACAATTCGTCTGAAAACCAACAAGGCGCCAACATAAACTTTATATTAATGAAATTAAGACGGTCACACTCGTAGAGAAAGGGCCACCACTTTGGACGGACCTCCTAAAGGTACGTTTCTTTCCCATGTGAGCAGATTGAGGTTAGGATGCCCTGAGTCAGAACCCACCACAGTAAAGGTAGATTCTACCACTGGAAGTGATAAAATCTTTGTTCTGTTTGCAGTGCTCTTTACCACCAACTTGTCAAATTACATCATATAGCTTAAATAAAACATTTACTGTATCTTAAATCATCATGACACTCACGGCTGACAAAGTTTAACCAAGTCTTGGTCTGTGGTCCCTGGGTGGAGTCCACGGATGTAGAGGTTGGTCTTGCTTAGCTGGTCACCTCCACTGCTGCTCCCATTGCTGCTGCTGGCAGTGGTGTTGGGACTGGGTGGTGCCATCTGTTGGGTGGAGGACACATACGCCTGCTAAAAAAGATCACAACAGACCGTATTAGAGACTCAAGATCAGGAGAATTCAGTGCTGTAAAAAACATACACTAACCGTACATAAAGAGTTATGGGTTCACTCTAATAGATTTCCATGTAAACAATTCACAAGTTTCAGTAAAATACTAGAAACCTTAAAAAAAAAACAATCTGACCCCAGATTGTATAAAAATATACTTCTATAATTCCAAATCACCTGCCTTCCCAAACACCTTAGATGGGTTTCTGATTCTAATCTTAAGATGAAGGAAGGACCAGTATACTCAAAGCTCTCCTGACTGTTCTCATGTGTATGACTGGCAGGAGCCTGGGTCTCCCCCCTCTCTTTGGCAAGGATCTGCTTACTGTTCTAATTAACTCCTCATCAGTCACAGGAGCAGACAGGGATGGAGTATTTCATTAGACAGCCCTGAGAAATTTAGACCACAGACAGGGAACAATAGGGCAGTTTAACGAAGGCCTCAGACCCACGGGCCTCAGAACCACAGGTTTTTGTCACAGGGATTTGAAATCGGGGAGGCGCACTTCGAGGGGATAACTGGCGTTATGTTTGAGTCAAGAACCGGACACATTTATGAGGGGAGAAGGGTAGCTCTAGCATGTCGGGTGTCTTCTCTCAAAGTCGTATCATTGCCTCCTCAAAGTAGTGAAAGGGTGAAGGTGAGAAAGTGTGAACTGAAAACGAAAGAGCACAGAAACATCACCTCCAACACGTTTCCTAGTTTTCGTGGTGTGATCTCAACTGCCTAAGTTTCGATTTCAAATGTTCCTCACTTTCATGTTTGGCTCTGGCTTACATGATTATTAATTTGCCCCCTGATGCAATCATATCAATTTTAGCAGAAACTGAACCAGACATTTACGTCCGTTTCTGTGGACTCTGAAAACCCACTTAAAATAGCCTCTACCATTGTCTCTCATTCCAAACATTTGGTTGTTGCTGTCCTTTGTTTTCAAACTGGGAACCATCATTTAAAAAAGAAATAATTATATTTGAAAAATTATTCAGAAATCATTCCAATTCGTAGAAGCTTTATTCCCATTTAGGTACTAAAGCTCTAGACATTGGAATATAGTCAAGTTCTTCATACAATACTCATCTACTTCTTTCTCCACTCCTCTATGAAAGCTTGTCAAATTGGGGTCTGAGCTTGTTAGCCTCCAGCGCTAATCCCTCTCATGTGCTGGGAAGGTACTGTCTCATTAGGAATTCTAGAATCAGCTCGCTTTGCCTCAGCATAAGAAAATGTGATGACTGAAACGCACCTCCCCACCCACCCATCTGTCCAACTCAAGGTGAGCTGCAACTCGACTCCATCATGCAAAACCATCTAATAAGCCTAATAAGAACATAAGCTACTTTGACAGTGCACGCTGTATGTTATCGTTATACTGCAATCTTATCCCACGTTCTGGTATTTTCTCTCCCCTTGAAAATTGAATCATTTTCTGAAGTAAATGTGAGCACTTTGGATTAGCACTTAGGCCCTCAGACCTGAGCCCTTGTCCAACTCTACCCAAGGGCATTCTATTCATGCTCTTCCTGTTTGTCCTTAGAAATTTTATTCTGAAATTCTCAACACGAGTCTCATTGTGTCCAAATATTGCTCAGAGTTCAGAGCCATACTATATCCAAGATTTATACCCACGTTCTCAGACGGCGTAGCAGTCCGTCAGCCTCTGATGCCAGTCGACAAAAAAACAAATCAATATAAATACGCTACATTTTTTCCACAACACCTTGGCCTCTACCTGACTCAGTTAAAGAACCTCTCCACGGCAACAAACGTGTGTGAGGTTTCTGCAGCCACTTCTGAATCGGCCGTGGTATGATAACAACAGTGTTGTATGACTGTCTTCTTTTCATTCTTGCTTACTGAGGTTCTGAAGAAGGGTACCCAATCTCCTCAGGTCCTGAGCTCTCTACAGCTCCAGAACCAGAACTACACATCAACTAGGACAGTACCAGGTTCAACCTTTAACTGGAAAAACATTAAAGGATAACTGTGTTATATTTATTGAATTAGTCGATAATTACAAATTACACAACTTTTTACGATCGTTTCAGTAAAGCAAAACATACTGCTGCAATGTAGTCGGCTTAAACAAAGTCCAGTCAGTAGTGTGACTGTTGAAGCCTTCAAAGACCTTCATGGATATACTTTTCAAAATAACTGATTATTCACATCATGGTTTGAGCTGTTAAATAACGGCACTGGTTAAAAACTAGTGAAGTCAAAGAGCAAATGTCACAAGAGTGAGTTTTGCTGTGTGAGATGAGTTATAAGAGAGTGAGTGAAAATGTCTGAAGCAACAATTAGTGTGGATATACGATGAGCTGCAGACAGCGTTATTTATAGGACGTGCTACAGTCTACAGATTCTTATTGAAATGCTTGACATCTTTGAATGCTGATCCCCATTAAAACAACTTGTATGTACAGAATAATGCTGCAGCGCAAGACTATTGATGATGATGATGATAATGATGAATGCACTGATTGTGCAAAAGGCCTGAGGAGATGGTAAATAGACTAAAATGCCTCACACCATCTTATGAATTGATTTCCCACTCAGAAATGGGCACGAACCAATATCACGCAAAAAACAAACTGAGAAACCGGAAGTAGCCATGACATGTCTCAATAGTCCGAACAAACTAGACCATATTCCATGTCTTATACGATGAAACATGCTGAGATTAACAACACAGAAATAAAGTGTTAAAAGAAGACAAGAGTGATGACGGGGAAGAAAAAAAAATCACTGAATCCCTTCAAGTAGATAAAGTCTCCCCCCCCCCCCCCCCCCCCCCCTCCCCAGTTTTGGTAAAATGTACAGACGGTTACGCTGTGCTGCTGATTTCTAGACCTCCCTCTCCCCGTGTGACTTACTCACTTATCAAGCTGTCATGCCTGTCAAACATCTTCCAAAAGGAGAGAAAAGAAAGAAACTGTGTTTGCGGCTGCCGACACCTCCAGATATAAATGCCCTGTCTGAGTTGGGAATTCCAAGAATTCCTAATCATTAATCTGAGCGATCAACATCCCTACTAAGTGTGCAGTATGGATCAGGCCACATTTCAGATCCCGATTCCAAGCACTCTGGCACTGATGTGTTCTGTACACAGTCGAGGAGTGTATCCTTTGTCCCCTGCCCAGGAGGACGCGTGTTTTCTGTTCCTGTAACAACAATACGTGTCCCTTTAATGACTGAGAATTCCATGTTCCTCTCTGGGTATCTTTATAATTGGATTAGCTGAGAGCAGTCACACTGTCTTCAGTAAAATGTGGATTTGGAGAAGACATTGTTAATGTAGCAGGATGATGAGTTGGCTGTTTATTCAGTGACAGTTTCCAACCATTTTTTCCCCTTGGGGTGTTATTTGTGGCTTTTTAGCAAAGTGTCAGGACATTCCTACAACAACCTCACTGGATCCTCACCACAATTTAAGGCAGATGAATTGGGCTGACCACGTAGGACAATATACATTTTAACAATAATTTGGCAGTTTGTTTCCTCTCACCATAAATTTCATACCAGCACAGCTAGGAATGTCTTGTGTGAGAATAACTAGTCCAGTTGTCACCATCCATAGAGTTAATGGCACTATATCTCACAGTTATAGTTGCACAGATGCTGCAAACACCATAACAGTTAATGTTCTCTGAGCTATACCTGAAGCACGTCTCCCAGCTAAGCTCAGTGATGGAGGCTCTCTTAGGTTTTGCTTCTCAAACATCTGCAAATTCATGTTGTGAGAGTTGCGCAGTGTGATTATTCATGTTAATGTCCATCTGTCCGTCCTCAGGGTTCCTTGCTGGGAACTACATCGGCGAGATGTGAATCTAGCAGCTTCATGAGGTCAATCATCTCTGTTAGTGCCTCAGATTGTTAATATTGTTGATGTAAATGCCTGAAGCTGCATCTGCAAAAAAAATTGTCCTTTCTGCAGGTCCACTACTGTATATCAAAACCATCACTCAAACTCATCCCACACTTCATCCCATAAATGATGAAATCATACACAGGACCACAGGTTCTGAATCCTAGATTGATCACATAGTTGGTTTGCTGTCATCAGCTGCGATGATGACCTTGCTGGGGCGTCCACCGCTGCTCTAATATTGCAGGATCTTATTTTACACACAACTTCCGTAAAACCTGCTCTGTAATACAGCCTAGAGTCACACTTTAAATCTTTAAATCTGAAAATGTACAATTGACGCCCCCTTCCAATCACAAAATGAGTATTGTCGAAATCGCTTGTGACAGGGTTTATACACAACTTCCTTCATATGCACAGTGATGCAATATTATCTTAAAGAAAAAGGTTAAGAAAACATTAAACAACCCTTGTTTACGTCCTACATCCTGACCGCATTAACGTGGGAGTTGTAGCCTTTCAAAGACTACATGGTGTTGGTATCGTCCAGTGGTTGTTCCAGTTCCAGTGGTATTTTTAAGCCTTCTGTAACTGGATTAAACGTAAACAGGACATTGTTTGTCACAGCCGAATTTAGGATTTTCTATCATGCATCCAATTTGCTAGCAAATGTTTCCCGTCATCGTAGTAAGATTTTAGGGGTGGGGCGAATGTCTCAAACTTGGTTAAACTAATTCTACTTTCCCCGAAATCCATTTCTTGGAAAATGCAAAATAATACCTCATTGTATTCAGTTGAATAAAGACACTGGCTTTGATGTTATACGATTTCCTTTAAACAAGCCCATCACAGTTAGCCACCAACATTACAGTTTGCAAGTTAAACCCGTCCTGTGCCTTCTTTAAACAGCCCAGTAAATAACCACCGTCCGGACCACCGCGTCCCAGTTTGGACGCATTCGCGGCCATCCGAGCCCGTTCCCACTCCGGAGAGGTACAGTACGCGATCCGGCGTGAAGCCACGGACACACACACACTTCATTTTCCTGTACGCTTCACTTTCAAGGACACTGCAGCTCACACACACTCATCCAATTCCACAGCCTCAAGTAAAAACCCAGATCGGTTATCGCTTCTACTTCAAATCGGCCGACGCATGTTTAAAAAAAAACGCATCGCGTTACCTTTTTACTGGTTCTGTTGGTATAGCCGTTATAGGGGTTGATTCCTGTCCTTGGCGGCACCGAGAGCAGCATTTTTCCAACACTATGTCCGGAGCGGCCAGTGCAGCCAGATCAGCCCGTGACGTCAGCTGGGGAAATTCAGGCTGGGATGTGGGGATGTGCGGCGCGCGCCCACAGCCGCATCCCTTATTAGGGGAGTGGAGGCACTGTGGAGGAGACGGTGTTGTGTCGTTATCTGCTGTTGACTCTGTTTAAGACAATATAGGAGCAGCCCTGGAAATATGCATGGGCTGGTTTGACGTCGGTTTACGGTAATGTTCCTGCATAATGGGAAATCGCTTTTATTTCATGCCTGATCACTTAATCTTCGTCGCTGTTTGAAAACGGCACACGTTAACGCAAAATGGCATACACGTGAATGTGTGCAGTTTCCTCCAGCCATGGGTGAGGTTTATAGGCCTACAATACAGAGTCATTGTATTATTTTTTGTTACATACCCATAGACACAAATCCAACAGCGAAACGTTGCTTTTGGGAATTATTTTGGGAGTAAAACTCATTCACACCTGGCATGAACTGTGGGGTTAAGGACCTGCCCCGGGCCATCTGCCAACAGGCCGACGTCCTGGCCACAGAGCGGCTCTGGATCATGAGTCAGCCGGGTACAGGAAGCTCCAAACCGCTAGCTCGCCTCCCCACGGCCAGCGATGGCGACAAGCGCTCCATCAGAACTGCAGCGTAGCCTTCAGTGGGAGGAACAGTCGCTCATGGTTCGAATTCCTTTATTAGTTAACTGCAGATGTCTGCAAGAACTCCTCCCCGCCAGGCCCGCTCCGCGCACAGTTCCCTGTCAATTAAAAAAGACCATATTTGTAAGTCTGTTCTTGGTGAATTGCTGGGACACATGTAGAGGAAAGTTATAACTTATCAAAGTAGAAAAGATCAAACAGTTAGGATTAGCGGATCACCCTGATTATAAATTAGATATAAGATCTGTCACTTTCATATTTCAGGGCATGATATATGTATGTTACGTGTAGGCCATGGTATTTTTTTATTTATGTAATAATTGATCAAAGAGTACCTAATATATAATATATAATAATAATAATAATTATATATATATATATACAACCCCCCAAAGAGGTTCAGAGAGGTGCCGCTCCAGACTGCAGGGTGGGGGGATGTGGGCGGGGCTACACGAGGCAGTGGGAGGTGAACATTCTGTTTGTGCATGCCTCGAATTCCTCAGGTGTTGTCAGCATGGCCACTGCAGTAATTACCTCTGTGTGAAAACATGCACTACACTGTCTTACCCACCTGCTGCTATGCACACTGCATTCTATTGTGTGGCACTAGGGATGTAACACTTTTTACACCACATGGTCACGAATTATGATGCTGTGGTCACACTAGCAGAACTGTTTAGGTTTAACTCTTAGTTCCCACATTCTTGGTGGCTGTAAGATACAAACTTATAATATTATAAACTTATAATAATATTAGAAGATTAATTTAGCTGTGAAGCATTAAAATGTACAGGCTCTGGAAAAAAAACTAAATGAGTAACAAACAGCTACAGATTAAGAATTTTCTGAGCTACTTTTATTAAAGTTTTTATTAAATTAAATTAAATTAAATTAAATTTAAAATTTATTAAATAAATTTTATTAAAGTTTTTATTAAAGTGCTATTCTATCATATATTAACTTCCTCATTGTTGTATAGAGAGTAAGCTTGTCAGTTACATTAAGTATAGATCATTCCTAAAGGACTGCATGTCAGTAATTGTATGTCATCATCTTAAGGACCTTTACTGAGTGTGGCTGCATCTCCAGCTTCAGTGTATTACAGGGCAGGAGAAACATGGTTCATTCTTGTGTGGGTTCTGGACCGGAGGAAGGAGGTGGTCAGTGAGATCTGCAGGGCTGGCCCGAGGTCCTGCATCCCGCACTTATGAAATGGTCATTCTTGTTCTGTGGCCCAGGGCCAGTAACACTGGATCTGCAGACGTTCCCTTCACGTCCTGCCAAGTGACGCAACTGAGCCGGGGTATTTACACAAACCTGCCCCACCACCTCCTGCTCATTAATTTATCTGTGGCATCTCTTAGGATAGAGGAGATAGAAACCGCTATAGGGTTTAATCAAACCTGTGGGTTACCTTTGATTTATACCGCAACAAGGCCGGCTGTGTTAGTGAAACGTACGTTTCATCTCCACCTCCTGTCTTGGTAATAGAGCGATTTCTGCGGTCTGTCATTAACACGGTTGTGTCGTGAATCAGTCTATGGTTCTCTTGACGTTTGCGCTGTCCCGTTCCTGGCCGCCTGCAGCAGGTTGCCTGGGTCTGGATAAGCTCTTCTGTTCTCCTGGCAGCACGGGCTCCGGCGCTGGGCTCCGGGCCTGGGCTGCCTTCAGCCCGCAGGATTGTGTGCAGATGTGCTTGGACTGGTGCCAAACACTCTGCCCTGACTGAACATGTGGCCTGAGAATGTTTAAGCTGGCTCAGTGTCAAACCAACCCCCACACATTGCACGCAATCTCACACACACACACACACACACACACACACACACACACACACACACACACACACACACACACACACACACACACACACACACACACACACACACACACACACACACCCAAACAGGGCCCTCTTTTTGCTTTATGCTAATCAGAAGACGCTGTTTATTAATGTGTTTGATTTGTCAATGGCTAATTGAGTACAAAAATTCTTGGTGCTATGTGCTGTGTATACTGACTTTTATTTTGTCTTTTGTTAGAAAAATCACTCCCGTTCAGTCAGAATGGAATTAAATATTTCAAAATACCAGTTTGTGAAATCAGATCAGATACTGGAGAAATATCTAGAAACCTGACAGCTGAGACAACTGAAAACAATCCTCTTTCACTCAGTTAGGCAGAAGAATGTTGTGCCAGACGTACTTCACAGACAGTTAAACACAGAGCCGTTTGGTCACACCAGCCTGGGGGCTAAGAGGTCATTAAACGTTCATAGCTGCCAGATTGCGTCAGCTTGTTCACATGGATTTACAGCAGGCATACAATAAGCACAACATCCCTCTCCCAGGCTCTCCTGTGTCTACCGCTGAAGGTTGAAACCAATATTTAACAGAATTTAAACCATACTTAACTGATCTTTGACCAGATCCTCTTAACTCATGCAATTAAACTGGCCAGAATTTTAAAAGCAGCAATTTATCCAAGACCAGTTCTCTGAGAGGGCTGATGAATTTGGAAAGATGCGGGCTGCGATGCAAACATTATACTGCATGCATGTGCCACATAGGTGAAATTCTCTCACCCAACACTTCCCTGTCTACAGCATCTGGAATCAGCAGAAACCCCCCCCCCCCCCACACACACACACACACACACACACACACACACCCCAGCTGCCTATGTTCTCTTTTTCTTGCCCCATTGCAAAGAAGCTCCATTTTACTGAACACTTATAAGCCCAGCAGATTGTAGAGTAAAAAACAGACAAGACTTTTCTTGACCAGCTTTTATTGAGGTTCACACGCAACAGAAGAGGAGGGGGGGGGGGGGGGGGGGTAACTACAAACAGGAGAGGGGCACTCTAAAACATGCTAGTCAAGCTAAAAGAGACAAACAAAACAAACACATGAACACACAAATCCACAACTTTAAACAGCAATAAAACATTCAGCTTTTATTAGACGCAGGGAGACGCACAGCATTCTGGGAGTCCTCGCCATGCACTCCCTGCTCTCTGTGCTGTTTCCACGGTATTGTTGCTGTTGACAACAATGCTGCCCGTGTGTGCTGCAACCTTCCGTGTCTACTCGGCGGTGATGGGCTTGGGTTGATCTTTCATTGCTTCCCAACCATCAGAGTTAGGCACGGTGTGGCAGAGCACACCAGCTCATAGCAGTAACTCTGAGAAGATTAGTGAGCTGTTTCTGTCCTACCTAAAGTCCGCACGCACAGGGGCCGCACCCATACCCCCCCATAGAGCCACCCTGCCACGTAGTCCTGCCAATGATGACCTGCACCATCCCAGTGTCTCTAGCAGACAGGCTTGCCTACTGCCAGTCCTTCCTGGGCAGATCCACCAACACCAGTAGTTCAGACAGGTGCTCCGCTGCTGGGCTCTGCTGCTATAGCCCCTTGGCCAAGAGTGAGCAGGCCAGCTGGGAAACACATCAGGCAGGGCCGTGTGGACCGCTCAGTACCACGTTCCTCTGGGCTCCTTGTTCTTCTCTGCTCGACTTTTGAGTTGATTGATGGGTCGCTCGATCGCTTCAAGCTTGGATCCCACTTCTGATACCAGTGTAGAGTTGGCAGAGAAGAAAGAAAAAATGACATTTCTGCTTATGATCAACTCTTTTATTGAGATGAGCACACAGCAAACAACAAACAGAAAGGAACTAAACTAAAGGGGGAAGGTAACTACACACACCAAAACATGAGGAGGAGAGTCACCCTCTAAAAATGTAAATAAGATCAAACCAAACAAACACTTGAACATAAACCTCAACAATTTTGAACAACATTAAAATTTACAGGGAGGCCCTCGCTTACCCCCCACACCCCTGCCCCCCCCCCTCTATATGCCTTATTTGTATTTACATTAATGTTTAAATACATGAACTTTTAAGCCTAAGATTCAAGAAAGCTGTTTTAATATAACTCAATAGTAATATAACTCAATAGGTGTCACTTACCAAAAGGAAACTTCACAATAAATACATAATGATAACCTTTCATTTATGAAGGTGTTAAACGCAGGCTTAAACGAAAATATTTTGGACACATTCCAAGGCGAACAAACAGACAACAGAGTAACTTCCTCCTGACCTCAGTGACCTGAATGGTGGGAACGTTCAAGATATCATCATAATGGCATAACAACATAATGACTGAGCCGTGTTTACATTCAGGTCAACGCAAATCCAAGTACTCTTCCAGGACATATACCACGCTTGGCAGGGTTTCAACATAAAGTTTGGATTCACAATCTACACCTGACAGATGGCTACAGCTGGATTAGCCTGGATTATAACAACTCCTGTCTAAAGAGTGAGTATTTACACATTCCCAAAACTGAGCAGCACAGTCAAAGTATTTCATATGGCATTTGTAACAATTTGTAACTTTTTCTTCTCCATCAAAAAGCTTATATTCCTTTCTCAAACTTCCACGACCCTTGTGAACTTGGTAACAGTGACTAACGGAGTCACGAAAAATGTTTGGTGAACAGTGCCACCTGCAGGACAGGAGTGTTGGGACATCAAGCATTTGATTATATTAACGAAAGCAGTTATATATACTATGTGTATGTCAGTTCAACAAAGCAGAATTCTCCTCTACACTGGCCTCTCTGGGGCAGGACATTGATTATGATGCAGTACACACAAAAAGGTCCTTACAACTAGGAGAAATATGGGTGTGTTTGTAGGAATGACAGAACACAGAAACCAGCTTTTGTGTTCAAGCAATTGAACAAACTATAACATGTTAATTTCATATTTACAAAAAATACATTCATACTTGTGTAATATTACAACCTCCATCTGTGGTCAGCTATGCGTCTTTAAACTTACTCTTAGATAAGTCCGTTGTGATTTTACAAAATGTAGACCTCGGCATTCTCCCTATCTGAGACCATCTAAGATATACCTTCAAACCTGTCTTTGTGCTTATCCTCCTGTGCGTGCATTTTGCTGCAGTGAGATGAAATAAAAGCTTTATGGACAAATGAGGGGGCCACCCTCTCTCTCCCCAGTTACCTCATGAGCACTTTGGTCAGATTGTGAGACAAATTTACTTCCTTATTTTGCAACATTAAAACCATGGTGGTTTATATTAGACAGGAAGTGAACAGTGAGTTATGTTGGAAACAGGAAACATGACCGAGCGTTAAAGGATATGGGCGACTCTGACAGTAGTCAAATTGTGGTAATTTGATGACCGGCCAGAGCATCTCCAAAACGGCAGGTTTGCTGGGCTGTTCCCAGTATGTAGTGGGAAATGCCTACCAACAGGTGGACCAGCAAGTTCACAGCTGGTGAACGTTGAACCGTATCATTGGTGCTCATGCTCATCAAAAAGTGTGTGTGTGTGTGTGTGTGTGTGTGTGTGTGTGTGTGTGTGTGTGTGTGTGTGAAGGCAGTGTGATGGGCAGTGTTCTTCTGGAACACCTTGTATGCCGGCATTAAAACGTTTCAAATGTTACTGTGATGCATACCACCTACCTAAATTGGTTGCAGACCAATTGCACCTTTTCATGGCAATGGTATTCCCTAAAGATAGTTGTCTCTTTCAGCAGGATAATGCACTCTGGCACACTGCAAAAATTGCTCAGGAATTGTATGAAGAACATGACAAAGGGGTCAAAGTTTGATTTGGCCTCCAGATTCCCCAGATCTCAGTCCAATCGAGAATGTGTGCAATGTTCTGGAAATACATCTCTGTTCCATGAAGGTTCCACCTCACAGGGCTTACAGGCAAGATGCCACAGGACAACTTCAGAGGTCTGGAGGCCTGGGGGAGTCCATGCATTCATGGGTCAAAGCTGTGGGTATTAATGTTATTGCTGGTCTGTGTAAACCCTTCTGATAAACATACTGAGGGATCAGTCCTACCCTTATATGTCCGTGATGGTTGAAGTTTTGAGGGTCATGCTTCAGAGGACTGATTTTAATAAACGTTCAGTTTGAGGGTAAACAAACACAACCAAGATTTTTTTTTACCTGCTTACTTTCCAGTTTTTTTTGTTGTTGTTGTTTTAATTATTTTATTATACTTTGATAAAAAAAAAAAAATTAAGCTATAGAAGCGCTTTCAGAACTTTTCGCTGTATTTCTTTTACTATTGAAATGTTGTCTCATATTTAAGTCTATGTGAATTTATAGTTAATTATAGCTATAGTTTAATCATTTGGGTTTTAAATACCTGAGATTTAAAACTGTTTCTTTCGTTTTAATGAAATTGTGATTTACCACAGCGTCTTCAGCTGTCTTGAAGTTTCAGCCATGATATAAAACAAAAACTTTGACCACTAGGGTGCAGTATTTCACATATGTAAGAACAGGGCATAAAGAATCTCATGACAGAATCTCATTCAGCGTGCTATGGCTAATTTCACACAGCAGGTTGCAATGTAGAAATTCGAATTGTAGTACATTTACATTGTAATATAACTCAATAATCTAGTAATAATGTTGTCTTGGGTATCTGAGTGAAATACTGATTTATCTAAAAGTGACGATCGTGGTAATAAAAAAAGAACTGGCAACAGTCAAAGTTCTGTCAGAAAATCAACGAAACACAAGTGTGCACATACACATTAATTATATGAAATCCTTTTAATTAAATATACACAAATGAACATGCATAATGATTTTACAATGAACTCAAAAGTTTCGCAACTGTAAAACACTGGCCAGAAAATGCCAAAACATGTCGATTAATATCGTAATATGCTCACTCACAGAATATGAATAGGTCGTTTTTATGTAACTGCTTTTAGGAAAACGCATTGATTTTCTTTAAAAATGTTCCTTTGAAGGAGCTTAAGGAATCAGAACAGACTTAACCAAATATAAGGATATATTTGGAAGGATCTGTGTCATTGCAGGAGATATTGTACAATATTGTCTCACCCATTGTGTCTAATTGAAGTGCTAAATTCATACCAGAAGTGTTTAAAATTTCATTTAACAAAAGCTGTGTGTTCTATTTATTATTTCGAACTTTGCCTCTGTTGAAATCTGTAACGTATATTAACGGACTATTTTTAATTACGACATTTAAACTACAGTTGATTAAAAAAAACAAATTTAAAGTAACTATCTAACATGCACGAGTATAGTCTAGGAGACACCGCCTTGCCCATTACGGATAAAGGAAATGCGTTACGTTACGTCCAAATGTTGTTACATAAAACAAAAATCAAGCATTTCGAATGCAACGACGTCCAGGAGCCAAGATGTCTGAACGGTAGAGCCTATGCAGCAGTTTCCTTCCACTGAATGACAAAGTGAAGCGTGCTCTGGAAGCTGCTGCACGCATGCGCGCGGGGGAGAACGCCGCGTAGCTCCTCGTTCTTCAGAAACAGCCATCGAACCAGGTGACGTCATACAGCAGCCCGCCGCGGAGAGGCCCCGCGCTCGCGCTCTCAAATTATAACCACCAGCATCAGAGGCGGTGGGGCAGCAGCCAACGGAGGCTTTTATTTTTTTATTTTTTATTTTATGGGGGCTCTCTAAATATTCCGCTGCATCCAAAGGCGAACGGTTTTAACGTTGCATCCCCCCCTCCTCCCCTAAACGGTGCCGTTTAATTGCAAGGGGACCGATCTGTTTTCCGTTTGCATGCTGGTAAACAGTAAGCAACATACATGACTGTGCTCTTTTACAACACATCGCCTTGCTGGGCTTGAGGAAGCATTTTTTTGTCTCTTATCAAAGATTGTGTGTTATTTATACCCTGCCAGCACGACTCCGGTTGCCATTTGGGGAGCGTGGCGAACGGCTGAAGGAACAACGGAGCGCCGAGCACAACTGAGGGTTTGATGAGGCGTTTGGATCGCGGCTTGCAAATCTTCATCCTGCGCGAACAGCCCCGATATTTCTGTTCGCAATGACACAACGCAAGGCAAACATGCTGTCTGTCGGATTGCTCGCCCTTGGATGCATCTTTACTGTGGAGGTTATAATCCCTGCCGTAGCCGTTGAGGGTAAGTCAAATATTTTTTATTGTAATTTTATGCATCTATTTGCTCTTTAAGACTTTCATTGTAAAAAAAAGTTCCCGGTGGTGGCCTGAGATTATTGCTATAATGTCGGCGAGACACCTGAATGGCCTGAACACCTACGGTCCAGACTGTGTTCAGGGATGGATGACAGGCTATTTACTTAAATACAGCCGCCGAACCGGTCCAAAGACGCAGCTAAATATCAGATGCTTTGCATAGCGGATTTTCCAACGCTGTTGAGATTCTGTGAGCATCTTTGTGTTGCTTTCATTGGCACCTTTGCTGTTGTTTACAATAGAAAGCGTCTGGTTATTAATTAGTTAACTACAGACTGCGTAAATCCTGGCAGATTTGAATGTGACAAAATATTGATAACTGAAACGAGACAAGGAAACAGAATCTGAGGTTTGGTTCTGATTATATAGTTGCATAATTTATGCAACATTTACCGCTAGATTAGTCTGCTGCCGTTAGGCGAGGTCGATGCTTCCTAAGATGATTCTCCTTTAACAATATCGTGAGTGTATTATTATTTATGTTGTGGATTAGATCTGCCGTGTCTTACATATTTAATGCATCAACTGAGGCCTACTGGGTTCGCAGGCTCGCCGATGTCCACAGTTTCATTCTCTCATGATGGACATGCTTTGAGCAGCCTGGCAGTGTTTCGCCACATCCCTTGGCCATCATCGATGAGTTGAATGTTTTCTTGGAAATGTCATTTGCTGCGTAATACACACGTTTCCCGGACAGGACAACATATTTCCAAAGGCTGATTTTATCGGATTCAATATATTTTGATAAAGGTAAACTTTTCTGAGCAGTTGGACCAAACTGGAGCTTAAATGTCTGGTTCCAGATCGCTGCACTATATGGAATTCAGAAATGCAGGTTGTTATATGAAACCTGGCTTGGTTGTGTCCAGCCAAGTATCCCATGTGCTTTTCATTTAACCCACAACATCTTGGTCATTATAAACAATCCATGTTCCACTGGACATAAACGAAAAGAAAATGTCCCAATTAAGACCTGCGTAGGACGTGTCCATGTGTTGAAGCTTTCAATAATAAAATGATATGTCTGCTTCGCTCACATTGATATTTTAGAATAGAAGATACAAGAAGATGTGGTTAGGGGTCTGCAGATTAAAGCTAGTTGGACATGCTTTTATTAGCTTATGGCAGATAAGAAAGTGAACGCCATTGGACGCTTCTGCTGAAATATTCTGAATACATTTTTGTGTTACATAAATTATGCATCGTTATTTTCCCTCTTAGGATCTTAATACTAGCCTACCAAGGGCCCATGAATTAAATTATGCATATAAGCATCTTGTGTTGTTTTCAGAAACATTCCAGTATAACCTCAAAATATTGACGGTTTCATAATCTGTAATAAGATTCTGCATTTAGTTCTTCTTGGAGTATAATGCTCCCTGTTTTGTTTTGTTTTTATTTGTTTAATAACTTCCCTTTGCTTAGATCTTTGAAACGTTAGATTTACCTTTGAGACAAGAGACAAGCTCCTACCAAGAGCAGATGTGTACTTAAATAATTCAAGAAAGATCCTTTAGTCCATTAAAGTTGGCTGGAGGCCTAAACCCAGCTCTGAGCAGTTGAAAGAAGCCTCCAGGATGTCGTGTGTACCTTCTGCAGTTTCTTGTCTCAACAGGACTCTGTTCCATAGGGGTCAAAGGCCATTTTAAATAGAATGGAAATAAACACTATTATCAGTATGGACTTGCTTGGAATGACTGCGTAAACATGGTTATCAGGATGCTAACTTAGTGTGAACAGGTACACAGTGGTTGGGCTCTTTAGTGAGGATGTTTAATGAATAGTCATTAACAATATGTCTGATTTTTGAAGCTTCAGCTCACATTCCTTCCTATATTACCAGTACATTTATTTATTTAGTGCAGTGAATTGTCACTTGAACCAGAAGTTGGTAAAAGAGTTTTGTGGGCTGTAAAAAGCCATTTAATCTGAGCTCAGTCCATGTTGGGAGAGGGGCCTGCCCGGCACCCAGCTGTGACAAACGGTGTCCAGCTTCCTCACGGCCCTCTGTGACATCTGGGTGGAGGACTAGTTCAGAACTTTCTGCTCTGAAGAGCCCACCTACAGCACCGCAAAGAATCGGCCGCGCCCCAGTTTTCCAAGCAACCATGAACTTTAGCTGCAATAATCTTAGTTTAGTCTTAGTTTAACATTGTGATGAATGACTGCTTTTGCTTTTTGGGACACTTTAGTGACTCGCTGTGCGGTTTTAGAGGTTGCTGTGCTTTCAGAGGGGGAGGCACAAAGTCTGAGTTTAGCTGTTGCTGTTGGGAGCCAGAGAAACTTAAGTGCTTTATGTGGGGAGATGTTGCATCACAGTTGAAGCTCTGTTTTGCCACCTGACACCAGGCAGGGGTCAAATGTACATGTTAGTATTTACCGTCATTAGGGCGTTAGGAGGGGTGGACAGGGGGAAGGAGGAGGGGCTTGTGTGAGAGATTAAAACGGAACGGCAGAATGAGAAGTCACGTGAAAGCTCTTCTGAAGCTGCATGTGCCCAAACTCCAGCCTGCTGTACCCCCAGCCTAATCCAGGAAAACAATACTGCTTCTACAGTTTGCAGTAGAGTCAAATCTGTGCTGTATTCCATGGTACTTTACACGGTTCTCTATTTAATTTATTACATTAGACATGGATCCTAGCAGCTTCTTCTGGACATTTTTCTCCACCTTGGCCATCCTAAAAAGTATTCTACAGTTACCATCATCTCAACGAGGGTATTTGGGCATATTTACACTCTTGCCGCAACACTGTCCAGCTCTTTATCACAGTTGGACAGAGAGTAACAAGGCTGAATCTCATCATTTTGACAAGTGGAACAGGAGGTCATGGCCCAGGTCTGCCTCCCCTCACGGATACTCCATCCACAAACGGACAAAATCCTCCCCAAGTCCCAGATAACAATAATTTATAAAGAGTTTGCCATAGCCAACACCAAGCAATAAATGATAAAGAAACATTTTGTTAGGCGCAAGTATGATGCATATTTTTTTTCCTTTCATGCATCACTGTTGGTTCGGTTGACGCAGAGTGTAACTGAGAACTCTGGGATGCTGTGTAGATATGGACTGGTGGTGTGGTGGAGTAAATCATGTGAGGAACACTGTATTTCTGTGAATCTGTTAAGAGTTTGGGATAATTCCAGGAATCTTTTATGAAGTGTATTTAATAATGTTTCATTTCTGTTCTTTCATAATCCCTTTCAGAAATGGAAATGGATCAAGTTTTTCAATTCCTTGAAAAGTTGTTCTAAGTACTCACAGTAGTAGTATTTTTTTTCCGCTTGTTACTTACACTGTGTCCCTTTCATACTTTTATCTGTTTGCTGAAATCAAGTACTGATTTGATGATGATTTAATTAGCACTTATTTGAGATGAGTCAGCATGTTCCTACCTGTGCACACTGTTAACCCACTAATTAAACCTGATGGACACTGCTGTGAAACTGTATCTTTTCTGCACAGCTTCATTTATTCCAGTCACACTCATATTTACATCTAAATATGCTTAAAATACTAAACAATTTCTTTAAATGTAAATTGAAATACCAGCATCAACATCCATACTGATTTTTTGGTATGAATTGGTATGAATTTTTTAAAGTCGTGTCTTTCTGTCCTGCAGCCCCGGCAGTATTAAAAAATACTGCCGGGTGGCTCTACAGCTACAGTACTGACGTCTGATGCATGTTATTTTTTCATACGGTGTACCAGTGCAGGAACCGTACTGCACACATGAGACAAGGCATCTGGACAGAACACTACAGTTTCTGCTTGTTCAGGATTACAATTTCCATGAATTCTTTTTCTGGGCAAGGGAGAAAGTGTATTCGGTGTAAAGGGGTGCGTGGCTTTGGTGTAAAGGGGTGCGTGTATTTGGTGTAAAGGGGTGCGGGTCTATTGGTGCAGCCCTTCCGTTTGCAAGGGTGGGAATGCCTGCAATGAAAGGAGATTTGTTGATGGTGGTAGGCAGAGTGTGTGGTAACTGGTGTTTTTTCGCTTGCAGCACTAGTGTTGACTCTGTTTAGAGCCAAGACTGGGGGGGGGGGGGGGGGGGGGTGTTCAGATTGCTACATGGTTTTGAACAGAGAAAGGTGGGCGATCTGTTTACAGCAGAAAATGTGTAGGCCCCTTCTAAGCCTCTGAACAGACTGGTTCTCTATAGTAAACTTTGCTTTTGATTATTTACAATTGTTATAAGAGAGTTGTCGGTGTTGTAAACTCATTTTTACCCTTTAACATTTATCACAAAGCTTGCTGCTTAATTGTTGCAGACACTTGCCATGTTTGCTTAGCATCCCACACCAAAGTGAGTTTTCTTTCTTTCTTTCCTTTCTTTCTCTCTCTTATTCTTTCTTTTTCTCAGAGAACTGGGTCACAGCAGTGGTGAAATAACCCTGGTTGTCCCATAGCTCTTCATCATGCTTAGACGCCTTGCATGGCTGGTTTTTATTCCGTTTGCCCTTGTTAAGCTGTCATTTCAGACAAAAAAGATGGCCAGGGTAGGAGAGCTAGCAGCTGTGTCTTGGTTAGCATTACCCTTTTTAACTTTCTTGAGGAGTTGATTCACGAGCAGCATGTCCATTTTTCTCTTCACAAACCGTAAGATTACAGCTCCATAAATAAGAATTATTGCAGAATTATTGAATGATGGTATTAAAAGTACAGTAGTTAGAACAGTCATTCAGACTGGCTATACGGGTATATATTGTGCTCAAATATAAACAGCCTCGTCCCTTTTAAAGGGCTGAGATGGAGACGCTAACAGCAGGACAGCCCTGGAGTGAAGTGTAAATAAATGTCCCTCCAGGGTGGGTGTAGACCCCAGGTTCCTCCGAGATCCTGTGAGACATCTGAATTTCAGTGTCATTCTGTTAAAGAACACCATAGGGTTTTAAATTGGTGGGATATTTACAAGTTCTGTGGTTTTTGGGGACTGCACAAAACTTTGCGCCCTGACTAATGAGCTACTGCTGTAACATACACAAGTCTGACAAGATCTGTAGCTCATTAGTGCTTTGGACATCTTCAGCTGACGGTGAAACCCTGGAACCGATGCTTTGTATTGTAATGTGCTAATAAAAACAAACTCTTGTTCTACAAGATTATTTTCCTGCTAAAACCGATGCCTGATGGTCAAGCTGGCCATTTGTCTTTAAATGTTTCAGATTGAGTGATACGAATCCTGCTCGCATGGCATATCGCAGAGTTTGGTGGCCTGAACGCAGATCTTGATTAAAGCTAATAATGGGATTATTCAGCATTATGCCTTGCAGAGCAAAGGCTGTTTCAGAGGTGGGAACAGTAATCAGTGAAGCGGTTCAACCTGTTCTACTTTCGCTGAAGAGAAGATGAGAATCGCCTGGCCAGTGGTGCGTGGGCCTGCCTTTGACCTTGATGATGGCTGCCACATATCATAGCAGTCACCCAGCACGGATCCTGACCATGCAGACTTCAGTGCTTTGAGCAGCCTCGCAAGGTCAATGGGCAGACACGTGCTTCTGCGGATGCTGCATTTGAGTTGAAATGCGTTTGCTTCAAATGTTTTAAAGATCGCTGGCTTCACAAACCCCAGATGTTCCACATTCCCGGTGAAGCTCAAGTCTGTCCTGCTGGAGTCCATGACGGTGCTGCTTTCAAAGTCATTACATCTTGCTTTAAGCCCATTCTCAGTCATCTCTTCATATGCAAACATATGTAGAAACTTAGTTGCTGTTGAATGTGTGGCTTTTGGAGTTGCGCATATGCAAATAGAAGGGGGCAGGCACTTCAGGAGGGGTGGGATTTGTGTATACTTCATATAAATAACCCTAACCTACCCAACCCAAACAAACAAGTACTTGTTAAATTGAATTCATCAAGCAGATTTGGTATATTCCGTATTTGTCTTTGACACATGGCTTGCTGTCTTTTTTGTTTTTTTCTGTCGTTTTTTTAAAATGCCAGATAAATCATACAGAAACAGAAATCTTTTTCATGTAAGTTCTATCAACGCAAGGCCCATCATGAAAACACCCCCAACTGAGAAAATACCAGAGGACGTTAAGAGAATAAATACACCCTGTCTCTTGGACAGGCCCCACAGTAACTGCACGTCCCCTGGTTTTGTTTGCAGTGTCGGGTCACCCCCAGGGATCGGGTCAGCTGACGACAGCCCTCCTCCGCACGTTTGGGCCTTAGTGTCCGCTTGCCTCTAACAGCCTGTGTTTGTTTGAAAGCCCAGATGTTTGGATAACGGCAGTTGGAGTTTGGACCCAGAAAGGATCCACCACATTGTGCTGGAGGAGCTTGCTGGATCTGGACCATGTTGTAAACCCCTGCTCTTTGGTCCAGTGGTCAGAGCTCATGTTTACCTCCTGTTGGACCTGGGATCAAATCCTGTGTTGTGTGGCTGCCTTAGCATATAACGTTAAGCATTTTGCCATATGGTTGTACACTGCTTATTATAATGCTTATACACTGCATTTGTTGAGAGATCCCACTATCCATGTGTGAGCATCCACAGCCTGGTCTTCCTAACCTCCCTGGTCGTGTGTGTGTGTGTATCCCTGTTCATTCAGTCAGTGAGAGGGGGAAAAACCTGCACACTCTCCAGGAGAAGATCTTTGTTGGAGATTTTGCTTGTGTTCTTTTATATTTCTGCTGATGTTACAGTATACCCTTTTGGGGTATTGTCATTTTCATTAGTTTCTTTCTCCGTCAGTGATGCATCTCTAATGCTGAAACATTGGAAACAATCCACTTTTCTAGTGATCTATTCACACCTTTATCTTACTGCAGTCTGCCTCTTTTACTACGAGTACAGCAGCCTTTCTTTCTCTCTATCTCTCTCTCTCTCTTTTGTTGTTTTGAGAGGTGAATTTCTCCTTTGTAGTGACTTTGAGAAAGATGCAGAGAGGGAGGTTTGATCGTCAGTTTGAGCTGCGTAATTGCTGCCCGGTTTTGCCTGGTGGCTGTCAGGTGACCAGGCTCCTACAGCAGATGGGCAAGGGAGGTCAGAAGAGGAGGAGGTCCTTCTACATGAGCTTTGGCTCCAGCTCCACACCACTCCCCCTGCCAGATGCTGCCGCTTTGGGGCGCTCAAATCCCCACGAGCGTCAAGGCCCTCAGTGTGGAGCCCAAGACCATTCCTTTGCCATTACAAAGGACTGAGCAAGCGTGGTAGAAGGTTCCAGAACTTTTTTGCATGTTTCTTGCTGTTCCTGTGTGCGTAGAGGGGGACATATTAATATACAAGTTGGTCTAAACAGCAGATTGGCTTAGATTTTCCCCTTAAATTCCACAGTGGGGTACAAAGGCTGGAGAAAGCCCAGAGTTCCCCTTTATGTGCGCGGCTGCAGACGAAATCAATTAGGAGGTGCTGGAATGTGCAGTGGAGGTCTGGAGTTGATTTGGAGCAGCGTGGGGTGGTTGGGGGTTGGATTCCGAAAGTGGGTCAGGCTGGTCCCAGCTGGCCTCGCTGTCTCCACTCCCCCATCCCATCTTTCTGCGGCTGGGGAGATGTCCGAGATGGATTTTTTCGAGGGGCTCACGCACCAGATGAACCTGTGTGGTGTCCCCCCACCGTTTCCTCTCTGATTTCATGCTCGTTTCGTCTCCTGAACTGTCCCCCCAGCTGCTCTTTTGATCTGGCTGTTCTTTGAATAAACACGTTTTATTGCCTGAGTGAAATATGTCACTGTTATGTTATCGTGTTATTGTGTGCCGCTTTGGATGCAACGTTTTGGTCAGATTTAGTCAGATTCTTAGTCTGTATTTCGCAGAAAGTACATAAAGTGTTATTACTGACTTTAGTATTTATATGTTTAATCCTTGCCTGGGAGTAGAGGCAACAGCAATTGTACTTGAATTGTGTTGAAATGCCAGGCAACTTCCAAAAAGTGCAAAAACACTTTTTCTGGTTATGTTCTTTAGTCAAGATGCTCAGTTAAGGCCCCCAGTCGTTCTATGTGAGGGGCCACACTGTGTCTGCTTTGTCTGACAAAACCCCCTGATCTTTCCAGCTTATGCTTCCCCAACCCACTCCTAGCACACGTGTGAAGTGGCTCCTGACGCTCAGGTATGCCTTAAACAAATATTGGGGCACATTTCTACAGAACCAGTCCTGGCCTCTACTTCCCTGTGCCAGGAGTCTGGTCCCAGGTCCACACTTCTATTGAATGTGTCTACACTCCACTCGAGATCCGCCATTGCTCAAGGATGAAAGCCACCAGCATCGTAAGACGCGAGACTCCTTTAGACCTGTAGTATGACCTTTAGGCTACTGATCACATCTGAAGGTTAAACTGGTAAATCTAAAGGAAGGTTTTGGGTGGTATTTAGTATTTTATGTTTGGTTTTGTGAATAGTTACTGAAGGATATCTGATGTTACATCTTAATATTACTCAGATTAAGCCTGGGAGGTCTGGATTTCTGTCTCCAGGAGAGTGACTCTTTTGCCCTATTTCCTGAGAATTTGTTTAATTAGAAACTGGCCTCTTTTCTGATGGCAGCTACCCAAACACTCCGGGCTACATCCTGGAGATATGGCCCATAAATTAAGACATTAATAACGCTCACTGCCTCTGCCATGTCCAGAGAGGGCACTTCATGTTAAGCTCGTATATACGTGACCTGCCTCTTTCGCTTTAATTTAATCAGCAGATGACTACAAATGGAATAGCACGGGGTGGAGAAGTCTCGACTGAGGCGTGAAGAAGGGGTTTTGTTCCGAAAGTGTTGTTCCGAGTTCGTGCGGTGTGATGTTGAGGTTCGCTCAGCAGCTCGGGGCTTCCGCCAGCTCGCCGCTATTGAAATGCTCCTGATGTTTGCTGTGAGTCGCAGTCCCAACGGGACGAATAAAGCCCTTCTTCAGTGTGTCCCTCTCCCCCCCTCCATCTCTCCCTGCGGCGTCTGGGTCGAGCCGAACCGACGTTGATTTAGTACCTTTGGGAAAATCTGCCCGCCACTCTCTCGTGACTACGTAAGAAACAACCTCGCGGGGTCCCGGTTAGATTAGGGGTTGAAATGACGTTCATATGCCCCGGTTGAGACACAGCAGCTGCCAATTAGAACCGAATCGGCACCGTTTTGAGGTCGTGATGTGGACTGGCGATTATTAGACACTGTAGTCGTGTTTTGACTCCTTTGTTTGGGCTGCAATCGGTTATACCACAACGCCATTCAGCCTGGTGTCAGGAGGGTGGCAAAACCTCATGTTCGTCCGTTTAAGGCGGAGTCCGGTTCAGGTCCCCAGGCGTGCAAAAGCATGCCCATTGCAACCCCAGACGAGATTTGTTAAAATGCTGTTCAGCAACCTGCTCGAATGATGGTGTGTAATTATGTTGCCATAATACCGCACACGTTCGTCACGTTTCGAGGATCGTCCGTGCGGTGTAGTGTAATAAGTAACGCGGGTTAAATTTCCTGTACGTCCGCCGACCTGCCCTACGAAATCACACTAATATATATATATATATTTAATCCTTTATTAGTTTCCCATTTCCTTCTCAATTAATGTCAATGCCTATTACATTCACCTTGTTGGTATACTTAACGGTGAAAAATCAGATCATATCTTTGCCTGTTGGTGAAAATGTACAACTGGGTAAACATAAAACACGCAAACTTTCCCCTCTCTCAAACACAAATATTTGATACGTTTCAGACGAATTATGTAACTTGGTCTTCAACCTCGTCCTATGTCAGTAGGCAGTAGAATCGTCAATTTCTTTGAATACCATTAGAAAAAATGTTGCACTTCATGCCAGGTGTTACACCGGAATCTGTGACCACCAAATTCTGTCACCGCAAACCACTTGTTGCACATTTTCTGCCACATTTTCAGTTTTACTTTTATTCTTACTACATTACATGAAATTAAATTTAAACTTCTAAAATGTTTGCGTCTGCATGCATGAGGGATATGTGATTTAGGCCTGTCTAATCTTTTAGAATAGACTTACATTAACTTGCTCCTAAACTACAGTAAATGCTTGAGTGCTAATGTGCATTTATCAGAATATGTGACACTACTGTAATTGCGCTTTTCTTTCTCGACAACATACATGCAGATGTGCCTCAACAGTCTGTGCGGTCACAGAATTCAGTCGTCACAGGTTTCGTTGTAACGCCTGTACACGGTAATCTATCTTTCTTGAATCGACGTTCTGACAATCAGTGCTAATAATGTAGTCTAATTAATTGGTCGTTTGTTTATGTTAAAAAAGCAATCAATCTGCAAGTCTCGGAAATGCACTCCTGAAGTACATGTTTGGCAGTAAAGTTGCACCGAATGGTAGTAACTCTAAGCTTAATGCACACATTCAGCCATGCTGACGTGAGCCCTCATTTGGTGTGGAGGTGGTCAACTAGAGCCGATATGACTGGTGTTACAGAGGGCTGTGTGGCCCAGGGAGGTGTGGCCTAGTGTCTGTGAGGGTGCCTCCTCCGACTGCACTTAGCTTCTGTTTATCCCATAATACTTGCTGAGTTTGTGTGAGACCGTGTGTGTGGTGGTGTGTTCTTGCTCCTGCTTCACCCTCTCCCATTTCCTTCTCTGTTTCAGGACTTGTAAAGTTTTATGTTCACATTGTACATGCTTCCAGTTCAGACCCTTTCCTATAGCTAAGCAGCCTTCAAAGAACAAAGTGGCTTTTTTGATGATTTAAAATGATTTGAAAATGGACACAATGCACAGCATTTAAATTTTTTTATTGAGCTGTACTTATTACTTATTGCCATGCCAAACAAGTGTGTTCTTCAGGCACCTGAATGCAGGCAGGCGTCTTCAGATAGCACGACTGGCCCAGCTCATTGGAGCGGCCTTGGTATCGGTGCTTATAGCCCGGGCACTTTGTCCAAACAGTATAAGACAAAGAGAATGTGCACATGTCCAAATGCATTTAGCTTTATCTCAAAACTTCAATGTGAATGAATGAGAAATAGGAAAAATCTTTTCTCTCTCTCTCTCTCTCTCTCTCTCTCTCTCTCTTTTTCTCTCTCTGCCTCTTTGACTTCCATGCCCACAATTTTCCACACCCTCTTTTATTTATATATAATATATATTATACACACATCCTCTCCCAGAGAGACATTGTCAGAAGCTTTTTGAAAATCTTTCAGCTCAGTTTGAGTATAAAACTTTTTGTGAACTTCAGATGACTTGCTTGTATTTCTGTGTTTCATAACCTGTGTGTTAATACACTGTGTGTTAATACACTGTGTGTTAATGCACTGTGTGTTAATACACTGTGTGTTAATACACTGTGTGTTAAATGCACTGTGTGTTAATACACTGTGTGTTAATACACTGTGTGTTAATACACTGTGTGTTAAATGCACTGTGTGTTAATACACTGTGTGTTAATACACTGTGTGTTAATGCACTGTGTGTTAATGCACTGTGTGTTAATACACTGTGTGTTAATGCACTGTGTGTTAATACACTGTGTGTTAATACACTGTGTGTTAATACACTGTGTGTTAATGCACTGTGTGTTAATACACTGTGTGTTAATACACTGTGTGTTAATGCACTGTGTGTTAATGCACTGTGTGTTAATGCACTGTGTGTTAATACACTGTGTGTTAATACACTGCCTGCAGGCACAACCTACCTGTTCTTCCTGTAACTGATTAAAGCTAATTCCATTTGGATTCCAGGTTCAGATGTTGCGGTTGTTTCAGTAGGGGGCTTGGCTGCCATAACAGATTCCCCTCGCCATCAAAAAATATTGATGCCAAATTATTGGACACACTTGCACTGTGCCACCTAGAAGTCTAGAAACCGAGAACAATTCCAGATCTGAGAAAGTATCAAAATGATCAGATGTTTTGGGGAAAGTATTGAAGCACTATATAATCAACATTCCAAGGTTTTATATGTGCTATGAAGGAAAAAACTAACATTTTTGTGCTCTAATGTTCTGTCCATAATGCATCACCCACTTCATCCTTTTCTATGGGACAACTAATGGCTTACACAAACAGAATCAGAGCTGACAACAGAAAAGCTCGCAAATCTAGAAAAAGTAAGAAAAATCTGGACAAAAATGCTGAAAAGGACTCGAATTTCTCCAAAAAGAAAGAACAGAACTACAGGGATTAATTAGTTCCTGCTGGGTTTACCTGAGGGGTTTTTTATTCAACACGGTTATAACTCAAGATGTACTGTGTTGTCTGTCTTCCAGCTCCAAAGACCTGTAGCCCCAAGCAGTTTGTGTGTAAAGACCACGTGACATGCATCTCCAAGGGCTGGCGCTGCGATGGGGAGAAGGACTGCCCCGACGGCTCGGACGAAGCCGCAGATAACTGTGAGTAAACCAGTCTAGACGTTCACGCTGCGGTGTGATGATTGTTGCTGCGCCACGATCTGACCAACACACCAAGGTCCTCTACACACTAGTTGACTAAATCAATGAGCGAGGCCTTCGACGGGTCTTGTTGAGGATTGTAATGACGTTATCCTTTAGCTGTCTGTGTGCACATGCGGGAGTGCGCGCCATGAGACCTCAAAGACTGTCCCTGCTGAGGCATGGCGGTGATTTAATGGTTTTATTGAGTCTGGCTGTGCGGTGCCGTCGGATTTGTCCAGGTTTTACGATCTGTCTGAGCTCACGACACATTCGGCCCATAACGAGACCAGCTTGGCTTCTTTAGTGTTTGCGTGACCGTGCCTCTCCTTATGCAGGACTCGCTAGCTGCATCACAGGAATCGTAGCAATCATCGCTCGTCCTGCACCAACCGTGGGAGGGTGATTCATTATTGTGTAAGGTGTTGGAGTGCCTTCTCTTTCCTGTATGGGAGAAAATGGCCAGAAACCAAAGCTTTCTGTCCACCACATAAACGCAACCACAGAACGCTGAGGTGGGACTTCCTGTCCACTTCAGTCTGTGCTAGTGTGTATATATCATTTCAAAACATCGTATCACCATATGAGAAGAACTCTGCTGTGCTTTGGCAAGTGGTTAGTGTATTGTGGTTCGTACTTTGTTTGACCTGTTTTTCCTTTAGTAACTGAACTGAATTTCCATGTTTTGAGTGACTTCTTAAAGCAACACAAAGCGTGAACCGTGTTTCTTGCCCTGGCTGCATGTCGACCCTTGGATAAGAAATGCCTCCATTTTAGTGTATGTTGTGCGTATTGATGTAGGACTAAATGCCCTCTCATTCAGCCTTTTCTATTTAGATGTTCCTTGCTGGCCTCTCAGGGATCAAAAGAAAGAGACTCCCTGAAGTGAAGCCCTGGCCCGCCCCACGGCCGTCAGAGATGGGCTGTAATGCCGTCCCCATGCTTTTTAATGCAGTTTCCCCACACAGACAATGGGGCCTTTTCATTGGGCCAGGACTCTGCCTCCTCCGTTTATATCTCGATCTGTTCTTCCCAATTACACTCATTAGGTTTCCCCTCATCCTTTTTGTTTCCACCACTTTCCCTGACAGCAAGTCTGTGCCAGCTCTCTTCATTGGAAATGAGTTAATTTAAATGGGCATTAATGCCACATCTAATGTACCTTTAGCACCATCATGATATTCTTATTTGTGACTTTGGCTGTGCTCTACCTGCTCTAGCTGCATATATCAGAATGACACAGATATGCAGAACCATAACTTGTCTTGATCTTTAGAGTAATAACAAGACAAACCCAACATATTTTAGTTGGGTCTTGCTGTTTAATCGGTTGTTAGTGCTGACAAAGCATCTTGTCTTTATCACCACCATGGCTGATCTCCTGTGTATATTGTATTTCTGCTATGTTCTGTTGAAGAAATTGCTAGAATTAGAAGCAGTAATGAAGCTGTACCTTTCGCATGGATTTTCACAAGTGGCAGTGGCGAGAAGAATTGAAGCGGGTTTGATGGTTCGATCTCCCCTCCTTAAAATTGGGCGATAGTCTTTTTATGTGTTGTACGACTACCGGGTTACATCCTGGAGATTTTCCCCAGTCTTGTGTCTTACCAGTTAAAGTTAATTACTAACCAACCGTGCCCTCATGCCAGGCATTCTCTCTCTCTCTCTCTCTCTCTCTCTCTCTCTCTCTCTCTCTCTCTCTCTCTCTCCCCCACCCGTATGTGTGTGGTGTAAATTGGATTTCAAGAGGCTTGGCAGCTCCTTCAGCCCTACAAGGCTGGTGTTTATATCTTTAAGTAGGTCAATATATCATTAGAAAAAGGGTGCTCGGTCCAGAGAATTGAAATGGGGAGGGTTGGAGAGGCTGTCTGTCTGTCTGTCTATCTGTGTGTGTGTGTGTGTGTGTGTGTGTGTGTGTGTGTGTGTGTGTGTGTGTGTGTGTGTGTGTGTGTCTCTCTCTCTCTCTCTCTCTCTCTCTATATCTCTCTGAGGAATGAGCAATGAAGCTGGGGATTGGGGGCGGGGGATTGTAATTCTATAGAAATTGAGTATTTATTGGTTTCTCATTCCATGCATGTGTATGCTGGCCTTTCTGACTAAGGAACAGCCGTAAGGAACAGCCGTAAGGAACTGTGGACAGCCTCACTCCCCCACATTATTCTGCTTTGGGTTTTAATTGTGTGGCTGTTCACAGACACCTTACCTAAGCTGGGATGATCATTATCACCCTAACTTAACCCAGGTAAAAACCTAGGGCCTGTGAATATAGTCAAGCCAGCATACTCTACGGATTAACTGAAGAAGCTATTGGACAGATTAAATAAAAGTAAATAATTATTCACTCTTCTACTGTTTTAACACTGTCCTCTGTCTTATCTCTTTTATCTGCCTGTTTCAACCCACATATACAATTAGAAATCTGTATGTTTTAGATCTGTTAGTGCAAGGTAGGTTTTCTGTCTTGCTTGACTTTAGTATTTACCTCCAGAATGGATAGAGTGCATGAATCTTCTGAGACACTGTAAACGGGGCTTAATGAACCCTCTAATTAACTTCCTTTATGTGTTTGGGTGCCTGTACGTTTACATTGTTGGGCCAGGGCAAAGACGTTCTTCAGATTGGCCTTTGCGTGTCCTGCTTGTTTGTTTGTTTCTTTATATGTAAGTATGCTAAGGCCGTAAATAAAAGTAGGCTCCAACCGGCACACCGCGTCTGCTCTGAGTCTCCGCCCCAGCCTCCGTATTGGCCCACCTAGGGAGTCACCACAAGGTCAGGCCCCTCAAAGAGCAGTCAGTGTGTGTGGAGTGACTGGGCCTGGCTGGGCTGGCCCACAGGGGAAGGCTTCGTCTGTAGCTGCTTTGACCAGTAGCATCAGCCATGGCTGTATAACCCAGGATAAGTATGCGCCTGCTGAATCCATCTATGGCCTTTCCCCCCCAAAATAAAAGATAAACTTTCTTGCATACTTACCTGTGGAATTATACACACAATAGTGTAGATCACAATCTTGTCCTTCGTACTGTCAGATTTTCTTGGGTTTCAACGGTCTGTGTACCATCAGACAAGGGATCCATTGGCATCATTATTGAGGGGCAGGCTACAAACCCTAAAACACAACCCATATGGGTCTGTTTGCTTTCCTCCTAGTTCACCTGTTATGTATGAGCGTATCGGATAAATCGTTCAGTCAGCAGCTACTAAAACTCTTAACTCTGCTCTTTGAGCGTAAGCGTGGCAAAACCTGACACGGGCTGGCATGTGTTCCAGCGTATGTAAATTGCCTCTTTTTGCATTCAGATGCTGCGTTAAAGCACTTCGATTGAAAGGCAGGCTGAGGGAGGAGGCAGTTAAAATGACTGATTATCCTGGAGCCATTTACACTTGTGTGAGCCACTCCTGGCCAACAGCAGTTAGTAGGTGTGCTGGTCAGAGGAATGTGTGTGTGTGTGTGTGTGTGTGTGTGTGTGTGTGTGGTTACAACCTGCACACATGCAGAGGACTAAATGACACCGTGATTGGCTGTGATCAAGATCTGTTTGAGACTGTAAGCAGTTGTACGAGTTAAGATCTGACGATATGACAGGGATGAAAGGAACAAACTCCTGCCCTTGTCTTCTGTCCAGCTGTCAGCCTCTACACAATGTCCTTCAACATGGAGCTCAAGAAAACCTATGAATGTTGGAATATGCGTGTGTATACATAATAAGTCGGCTATTTGGTATTCACGATGTACTGGACTCCGGTCTTGAAGCACAGGCGTAGGACTCGGTGGGACAAGTGTGTACAGCAAGCAGCGTTGGTGAAGGCGTGTGAAGAACACACTCCGCTTCGTCGTGTCTCACCAGCTCACTCAGCCGCACCTTTCCCACACCAGCCGGGCACCCCTCCCCCACTCCCTGCCCTCTCTTGTTCTCCCTGTCAGATCTTTTCCTCTGTCACTCACTGTCGTCTTGTCAGCTTGCCTCAGCTTGCCTGTGTTGCTCGTCTTCTCTCTGGTTGGCCGTCCTACGTGCAACGCTGCCCGTTTTGCTGTTCAAAGTAGAGTTTCCTGCTCTTTGGTTTTTGGGGTTTTTTTTGGTCATGCACCATTATTGTTGATTTGTGGCCATCTCCTTTTCCCGGTTGCCAGGTTCGTCCTAAAAATTCCAAATACCATCAAACACCGTTATATTTTATTAATGTAATATTTGATTATTTCGAACATTAACCTGATCTCTAAATGATGAGGAAAATCATTTCTGGCAAGTGATGAGTCATAAGAGTGAACAGTTGAGTTCAGCTTAATCATTTGGGCGATTTCGTGATGATAATGCTCTTAATGATGGTGCAAGTCTGATGTTGCTTAAGGATTTCTCTGGAGAATTGAGTGTTTTCCTGAAAATAAACTCTAAATTTACCTTCTTCTGCTCTCAGACACAATCTGTTTACCTTTTGTTTAATCATTACAGTTTGCCGTGTCGTAGCTATTATGCCAATTTTGACTCCTGACGACTTGGTTTTTGAACGTTCTGAGAACTCGAACAGTATATCGAGCAGTACGTTGTTTGACCGCTTGGAATTTTCGGCCGGATGTTTATTTCTATCTTTTGATAATATCAACATCGGCAAGACACAAGAGATAAACGATGTCAATATGATAAACACAGTACTGATAAGACATTACTTGTGTGAGGTTAGCGCCATCTACATATCACTCTAGGGTTAAGGTTAGGCTCTCTAGGCTTGCAGTTGATGGTTTTATAAAGATTAAAACAGTTGCTTGTGAACAAAGCCATAGTCATAGCAAAGTGTTTCTGATGCATCAGTTGGGAATAATTCAATTTGATGAAGCTCAATATTCAGTCCATAATATTGTCAGTAGGACTCATGCTGTGCTGTGGACTAACTTAATTTTCCCACAACCTAAAGTAGCTCAGTTCAGTTACTGATGCTTTTCCGAAGATAAATGTGTAAATGGCGGATGTTTCTCACGCATTCACATTATATTCAGGGGGAATTGAGATATAATGGTAGTTAAAGGGATCCGCGGTGCTGTCTAGCTTGTCACTTGGGGTTAACACACTCATAACATTATGGAGTCGGTTTTCTGTGCCACCTGTGAAGCACCGTTGTATATTAGGAGTGTGTATATATATAATATATATATATTCCCCTTCCCCTCATCATATATGTAGTACATGTGTATTATGTATATACGTGTATATTATAGTACATGTATATTAATTCATTTGAATAATTTTAGTGTTAGACCTTTCGTATTTCTTAAATAACTTGTGCTGAATGTTTAATTGTATAATAAGTATAATTCAATAGTGCATTAATTTAATATGTTAGTTGTATAATAAAATGAATCTTATATCAGGCATATATCCTTCAGCAGGCACACGCCTCTTAGCAAATCGGCATTGCCCTCTAGGTGTGATCTTCTGGGAGTGTGTTCTTTGGTTTGGTTGGTAAGCCCTCAGCACGGCTGTTTCCATTGCAGTAAACGTAGTCGGCGCCGATAACCCGCTTCATACGTTCATCGTGTTCTTTTGATGTTGCTTTTTGCAACACGGTTTGGTCTGAGGGTAGTGGGTTAATTCTTATGTAATCACCAAACATTTCTTAGCCCGCTCGTCGGCAGCAGGGTACGTATAGGCGGAGGGGCCACACAGCTGCTTGTGGAGGGAGCGAGATGGGGTTATTTTGAGTGTGTTTTGCATATGGCTGTGATCACCGCTGTGGTGTGAGTCATGGTAGTTCTACAGGTTGGAGCACCCTGCAGTGGAACTAAAGGGGGAGTGAGGAGTGGAACAGGAGCCCTGAGACACATTCACAAAAGCTCATCAGGGAAGCCAAAAGGAAGGCCGTTACATAACTGTGGTTGCGGGGGAGAAGCATTTCAAGCCCAGGGTGTACAGGGATATACAACCTCTCATGAATTAAACCCTTGCAGTCAGAGTTGCACTCTTCGCTGCTGTGGGTCAGATTCTTAGTCTAATCGTTTTGCTTCTTAAAACGTCTGTGGTCTCCTTCAGCTTCTGCCCCACCAGTCTCAATCTGCCCCACCAGTCTCAATCTGCCCCACCAGTCTCAATCTACCCCACCAGTCTCAATCTGCCCCACCAGTCTCAATCTGCCCCACCAGTCTCAATCTACCCCACCAGTCTCAATCTACCCCACCAGTCTCAATCTACCCCACCAGTCTCAATCTGCCCCACCAGTCTCAATCTGCCCCACCAGTCTCAATCTACCCCACCAGTCTCAATCTGCCCCACCAGTCTCAATCTACCCCACCAGTCTCAATCTACCCCACCAGTCTCAATCTGCCCCACCAGTCTCAATCTACCCCACCAGTCTCACTCTGCCCCACCAGTCTCAATCTACCCACCAGTCTCAATCTGCCCCACCAGTCTCAATCTACCCCACCAGTCTCCTTCTGCCCCACCAGTCTCCTTTTCCTCACTCCACACTGATGGTGAGAAGCCAAAGTTGGATCACAACCTCTTCCTGTGTCCATTATTGTGACATATATGACCCAAGACAGAAAGTAAACACGTAACACCAACACCAGTGTCCGCTGCGATACAATAATGCAATTAGCCCCTGTTTTGGCAAGTAGGAAACCTTGGAGGAAGCAAACACCCCCCGTCCCCGCTCTTCCTCCTCCTCATCGCTCACACTACTCCTCCCCTTCAATCGGTCTTCGGCCGCCCGCCTCGCCCTCGAACCCAAGCTGCTGCCGCTTCCAGACGGACACGTTTTCTGACTCCACCAGTTTGCCCGCCTGCAGTTCCCCTGGTCTCTGTCCAGGCGCTGTGACAGCCGATCATTCAGGACCCGTCTGAGACCGAGCGGCAGCGTAGGAGATCACGTTACTCTCCGGCTTCAAACCCACTAATCTCCTTAATCCTAAATCCTTCTAATGTTTTGTTAAATGAAGGATTGCCTTACTTAGTTATTACAGAGGGAGCTCCCTCACTGTGATTTTGAGTTATTGCAGTGTGTTGAATGTCCTGTTTATTTAAATGCACATCCTGTCCCTCTGGTGTTTTACCCTGTGGTTGCAGCCTAGCTCAAGGGAAGGGCCTCCAGGCACATAACTGAGAACACCATGTTATTCATTACAAAACGGCAATTAAAAGAAAGGATTGTGTTTGCATGTGAACAAATATGCAGTCTCTCCCTTTTCTCTTCCTCCCTCCCACTCTGTTCTTTTGCCTGCGTGTGTGAGTGGAGGTGTTGGTGAGAAGCTCAGGAAGGAAGCACTCACTGCTAGTGTGAGTTTGCCACTGTTAACACACGGCCAACGACTTCCTCCCGCTCTCTATTGGATCAGAGGCCACTGCCTTCCACTCTTTTTTAACACACACACACACACACACACACACACACACACACACACACACACACACACACACACACACACACACACACACACACACACACTCAACAATTCTCATATCCATTGCACACACGCTCCCATACTTTTTCCTGTGGATTGCAGTGTTGTTCTTTGCCCTGCAGATTTATTTGCATTTAGTTCTGGTTCTGTTTTTTAATTTCTCTCTGTTTGTCCTCCTGTAGTCTGGATCTCAGCCGCGGTACTTCCAGAACGTTCTGGGAGGAGGTGGAGGGCGGCTAAAGAGACTTGTTGTGCGTGTTGGATTTGGCCTGTGTTTTCCCTGTCTCTCTGCCAGTAGTGACAGACAGACAGGCCCAGACAGACACCCCCCCCCTTCTCACACACACACACAAACAGAGGTGGGGAAGGGAAACCACACCACACTCAAAGATCTGGTCCCGCATACAAATTCCTCCACTCTGCACAGGGAGAAAGCAAATGATGTCTGGGTGCCATTAAGGACAGTGCTCATGTAACTTGAAGTTGTATAGGCTTCTCTCTTACAAAAACTACATTTGTTCTTCCCCTGTGGTCCCCTGAGGTTGCATATGTTAGTGAAAATGCTTAAATAAAAGTTTATACAGATAAACTATACAGATAGACTATGCTGTATACATATTAACTGCATGGAGGATCTCTGAAACCCCATTAGCCATGGCCAAGTAACTCCATACACATATGCTGTTTAGATGTCGTATAATCAGCTATAGTACATATTATATAGTGTAGTGTAACATTTAGTCTGGGCTACTGGTCCAGTACGGCCTCCTCCATCAATTAAGTGGAGCTGCTTGGCTCTGTCGGTGTAGCTGCTTGCTCTATGAGGGGAAAAGCTGTCCAGGATCTTGACATAATTTTTTACCTCAAGATCTATTTTCCTTCCTGCAACAACTTGCAGGGCTATTTTACAGGAATACATGTGATTGTCTAGTAATATGATATACTGGTGATATCTGAAATCAGAACTGTATTCGCTTCACAGACATGAGCTGTGAAAACTCTCCACCCTCTGTGTCTCTCAGTCATGGAGCTGCAGAGCTAGTGTGTAGCACAAACGCTACAGTATGCTAAAGACCCTGGAAAGGCACAGGCCCATCCAACACACACATACACACACACACACACACACACACACACACGCCCTCTTGACCTGTGTCCTCACAGCACCTGCAGGCCACCAGTCGCCTCCTGCTGTTTTCTTCCTGTGCAGGAGACGAGGCGTCTCTTCCTTCACCCCTTTCTTGTGTTTTTCTTAAATAGGTTAGCAGCTGTTATTGAAAACGAGAGAGAGAGAGCAAGAGGATAAAGAGAAAAACGCCAAGGAAAATAGTTTTTCTTTGCAAAAATGCCTGTGAGAGGGTGTCTGGAGAGAACCTGTACCCAGATCAGAACCTCATCTACGTCTTCTGGCCCCATAGACATAACCTGATAGCATCAGATTTGTGTGTTACTGGGTGGTCTGTCCTGGGGACGCCATAGGCTGTTAACGGAGAGGTCACACTGAGTTGTGTTGTCCCAGTGGTTGGGGCATTAGGTTGTGCTCTAGCTCCAGGGGTCTGGTGGCCAAGTTGCACAAATATTGACAATGAATGAATATTGATGTGACCGAGCAAAAGGAGCTTTATGGATCATTTAAAGTCATTTTCTGCCAGGTTTGCCAACTTAGTTACTGAGTTTATGCTACAAAACACTTCTTGGAAGATACTGAAAGATTAGAAGAAGAGAAATTAATGTGATTTTTAAAGTTAATACATTGTAAAATTGTCAGATAAATCAATCTCTGAGCAGAAATCCATGCTCAGGGATTTTTAGTTTTTCTAAAAAGGTTCATACAGATGTACTTGCTTGCAGCATTAACCAGTTCAGCCCCAGAAGCATGTTGGGAGTGGTGTCCACCCCTTGAGTGTTGGGAGTGGTGTCCACCCCTTGAGTGTTGGGAGTGGTGTCCACCCTTGGAGTGTTGGGAGTGTGGTGTCCACCCCTGGACTGTTGGGAGTGTGGTGTCCACCCCTGGACTGTTGGGAGTGTGGTGTCCACCCCTGAAGTGTTGGGAGTGTGGTGTCCACTCCTGAAGTGTTGGGAGTGTGTGGTGTCCACCCCTGGAGTGTTGGGAGTGTGTGGTGTCCACCCCTGGAGTGTTGGGAGTGTGGTGTCCACCCCTGGAGTGTTGGGAGTGTGTGGTGTCCACCCCTGAAGTGTTGGGAGTGTGGTGTCCACCCCTGAAGTGTTGGGAGTGTGTGGTGTCCACCCCAGGAGTGTTGGGTGTGGTGTCCACCCCTGGAGTGTTGGGAGTGTGGTGTCCACCCCTGGAGTGTTGGGAGTGTGTGGTGTCCACCCCTGGAGTGTTGGGAGTGTGTGGTGTCCACCCCTGGAGTGTTGGGCGTGGTGTCCACCCCAGGAGTGTTGGGCGTGGTACCCACCCCTGGAGTGTTGTGTGTGGTGTCCACCCGTGGAGTGTTGGGTGTGTGTGGTGTCCACCCCTGGAGTGTTGGGTGTGTGTGGTGTCCACCCCCGGAGTGTTGGGTTCAGGGCACAGTGTTGGACGTAAACAGTGCTTGGCATGATGGTATTTTGAAACGTTTGGAAATGACTTTCATGCTTGCTGTTTGTTTGTTTGTTGCAGGTCACCAAAGCCAGGCCTCCCAGTGCCCTCCTAATGAGTTTGAGTGCCGGGGAACAGATGTGTGTATTCACCTGAGCAAGGTCTGTGACGGCATCTCGGACTGCCTGGATGGACGTGACGAAGGCCATCACTGTCTGGGTAATCCCTTTCTCTCTCTCTCTCACACACACACACACACACACACACACACACACAGATACACACGCACACACATATAGACACGCAGACACACACACATGCGTGCACGCACACACACAGAGACGCACACACACAGACACACGCGCACACACTCAGAGACACGCACGCACACAGACACACACACACACACACATGCGCGCGCACACACACACACACACACACACACACACACACACACACACACTAACCTCCACATGTAAGTTCCTCTTTTTACCGTTGCCCAGCTTCTCATTTGTTCCAAATTGACCTTGAACATGGAGAACAATACCTGCCCTCTCCCGTCTCCTGCCTGGAGCTCTAATGTCGTCTGCCACACGCAGCTCCGTCCAGCTGTCCTCCTGTCTGCATCATCACTACCTGCAGGCTACTGTGGCTCCTACAGACTCCCCTCCGCTCCCCGACCCCCCCGGGAGCCCGGGACAGAACATCCAGTCCCCTCGTGTGTGATGGCTTTGCTCGCTCTGACCGTGCTGGCCCTGCGCTTGACCCCAGGCCCTGGAGATGCTTGTGCTCCAGTTCTGAATAAACGTCTGCTGCGTTTCCGTTTGGTTTGATGCCCGCGTCTCTGTGTCTCTCCTGAAGAGTTTCCACAAATCTGGAGGCGTGTTTTTCTCTTCTGTCTTCTGTGATGCAGAGGTGCGGTATTGTTCCCTGGATTATCCTTTCAGGGGAGAGTTTGAGATGGATTAGGATGTACTAAAGACCTTGAAAGGTGAAGCATAGTGACTGTGATATGTGAGACACGTGTGTTTGAGTTCAGTGTCATTTCCACTGAGGTCGATCGTGCAGATTTCAGACGACTCGAATACTTAGTACTGCCCTGACACTGACTGAGTGGTCCTAACATTCCCTCAGAATGAAAGAAATAAAACCTATATATATATATTTAAATGATGTGGAGATTTATGAAAATTGGTGGAATTCAGATGTCCTCTCATAATTGGACATGGAATAATTCTTACGAAATACTTTATCCTGTCTTAGTAAGTCACCACCCACCCACTCACTGTGTGTGTGTGTGTGTGTGTGTGTGTGTGTGTGTGTGTGTGTGTGTGTGTGTGTGATTGATTCCATGCATGCATAGCTCATGTTTGCATCCAAAGTCCTGCACTATTCTGGCTTTGCCCCCCACCCACTAGCAGGGTCCTGGTCCTCTGCCTATTCAGCCAGCACTGCTCAGAAACACAAGCCAAATAAAGGCCTCGCCACCATGCCACATTCCTTACCCAGGTGATGTTAATTAAGTCTTTGCCTAGGTTACATAACAGGTCTGCGTATATCTACTTATTACATCTATAAAGAGGGTAAAGTCAGATAGACACATGTCCCTCACCACTGACCCTGACAGCATGGTAAACATTCAGTCTACCCATCGTATCCCCCTCTGCACTCCCTTATGTACACACACACACACACACACACACACACACACACACACACACACACACACACACAGATACATTTATCGAACAGGCTCTTTTCCTGCCAGGCGTGTCAGTGCACCTGCCTTCGTGGTACTGTTGACCATTTCTGTGTTTGAGCGGTTGCCTAATGCACCACTGGCCTCTGCCGTGTCCAGACCGCACACTCCCTCTGCTCCCTCTGCTCCTGCGTGACGGTCTGTGACGTGAAGGAGACGGAAGGAGGTGAGAGAGCAGGCTGGAATATTCTCACCACCCTGAAAATCTGCCTGCCATGTTAATGGCATAGTGATGCATACAGTTTATGGAAACGCAAGTGCCCCAACCACTGAGCCCAGATCAGTTATGGTAAAC